>NW_010310158.1:3687-62531 GCF_000700745.2 Antrostomus carolinensis | reverse complement strand
CTCTTTCCTTATGCTATCACTATTGTTTGGCAGGTATGTATAACTGCTGGGCTAGACATTTTGAAAGGGTTTGTCATTCCAGTGCACTATCATTTCTCAGTATTACAGGTTTGTATCAATTATAAATGAAACGAAATAAAAATATCTTTAACCCCAGGTTAAGAGTAGCTTCAATGGTTTCAGTGACTCTGGGTAAATAACTGAAAATATTGTCATACTATATTCACATTGAAACATGTGAATAATAATATTTTTCCCTATAATAAGCTCCAACATGCTATATATACAAATATGCCTTCCAAACAAAGTCTGCTAGTTTTGTTTTGGGCTAAGATTTACATTTTCTCTTCATTGTTTCCCAGCAATAGCTCTATCTTGCCTTTATGTTCCTTCATACATAGAAAGATCCCAAAGTATTCCACAGACATCTTATACTTTAATTTTTTTTTCTGAACAGAGGAAAGGATTCCTACTTGACTGGCAGCATTAAGTATTATTTCCAACTCACTGAATTTTAATGTGACTATATCCAGGTGTAACAACAAGTTTCAGTGTTACAAAGTCTGATAATTGACAAGCGTGCATAATGTTTGCTTGATCTGATGAATAAAAAAAATATAAGGTTTGTTGAATTTTGTTTGGTTTTTTTTAAAAAAAAGTTATTTTAGTGTAACTGTAATCAAGACTCAATTATATGCTTCCATTGATGATAACCAAGAGAAGCCAGTAACAAAAAACAGACTTTACATAAATTTCAGCACTTCTGGGTGAATGTGTAAATTTTGAAGGAAAAAAAGCCACCCTAGGATTTATCAGTTTATAATGTTTACAACTTTTATACAATTTATAAAATAAATAGCTGATAAAATATTAATTGCTGCTATAAAACTTGTCTGCCCTGAAATAAATGTTATTAGCATCTCCAGTTATTCTTTACTGCTGATAATGATACTTCAAATTGATAGTGAACCATGTTGCTGTTTAAAAGAAAAAAGGCCTATAGATTCACAAAATACATGCATATATTCAGATGCAGCATATTTAGGACTGAGTTTTTTCTCCACTTGAATTTACCCATTTATGAAAATTTACTTCTGTGCATCACACTAAGGTATTAAGATGAAGGTGAGGGGTAGGGTTCAGCCAGATATATAGAGTAGAAAGTCTAAACAAAGTCCTGTGAAATGACAAACTGTGACACAGCTAGAAGTCAAGTGTCATCTCAGTTCCTCCACCTCCCAAATTTCCCCATAACTGTGCTGGAGCCAGGGGGAGCCTGGTTTTTTTGTTCATTATTTAAAATATAAGACGTTCAATTACTCCCATATGTCATTATTTGCAGTCTAAGGCTACATAAAGTGGACTTAAAACATCTAACTTAGGCTACTTTAGAAAACCAAATCTCCAATACTCTAGATAACATTTCCAATATAAGTATTAAATCCTGTTCAATCCAATAGACTAACACTAGCAGATTATCTGGATTAAAAAATCCCTTCTTAGTCGCTGCTGCCTTTCAAAATCAAGTACTACCACATTTTCCCTTGAACATGGCCTGAAATAAAAAAAAAGTTAAAAAAGAGTATTTTGTTCTATTTGACACTTTTTCTTACCAGTAAAGTGAGAAACTGCAGCCCAGGTGAAGTACTCGCAGAGGCAAAGGCCCCTGAGCCTGCAGCCCACCAGCCCTGTGGGCACTGCAGAGAACCTTCTCGAGGTGTGAATGGGAGCCAGTCAGAACCAGGTGTCCCGGGCCCAACCCTATAAACGAGCTGTGGCCGCTGCGGGGAAAGCTCAGCAGAGGCGTGGGGGGTGGGCTGATGCGGTGCTTGAGGGCTGAGAGCAGGCCCAGCCCAGCCAAGGCTGCTGCAGCAGCAGCCACCTCCCCCACTGCCTCAACCTCTGCTGCAAGCCACAGGAGCTGCGTGAGGACCTGTGCTGCAGACTAACCTGGCTTCTGCTGCAGACCAGGGGAGTTGTATCACTCATCAGCACTAAATATATCCATAACTGTAAGTGTTTTGGTTTTCTGAGCCTTTTTAGTGTACACTGTCAATTTCATCTGAGACTGTAGCAAAGGGGAGAGATGTTTACTGTTTTAGGAACACTAATGTAATTTGCCACATTCTGGGGCTCGGAATAGTTTGAATAGCAGCACGTACAGGCTCAGGGCTCTGCTGCTGTTTAGCCTTTAAACTGAATTTATGTGTGAAGACTTAAATGAGACAGAAAGCTTAGAGGAAAGAGACTCTGTTCCAGGACAGAGTTTTTTGTTAATGTTGTTTTGTCTTTCCCTGGAATGTATTATCTTAGTAATACTGGAAATGCAGGATAGGCCTCTCTATACAGCAATTATCTTCAGGATGTTAGTACCTTGAGATGTGCATTTTTTTCCTCCATGTACTGAAGAAGAGAGACTGCTTAGGAAAGTAATTTCCTTCCTCTAATATCAGTGCTTGAAATCAGAGTACCCAAAAGCTACCATGATCCTCAAATCTCATGCAAGTGCTGGTGAGGTTTAAGACCCTGATTGGGGATTCTCCCGACTCTGTTTGCACCCACTGATGCTGGCTGAGATCATGCTCAGCCCTGCTGCGTCCAAGCTGAGTTGCCCAGGGATAATTGCCTGAGCTGGAGTCTTGCACTTACTCCTGCCAAGCCCCCTACTCTCAGCAGGATGCCTACACTCTCCTGGCAACACAATTGCTGTAGAGCCGCCGCTGTGCTCAGCAACTTTAACCCAACAGTCCAAGGCAGGCACTTTGGTGGTTGTGACAATGCTGTGAGTTTCCTTTGAGTCACTAGTCTCTCAGCTCAGGGATTTTTTTACAAAGAGTAATTCCCCTTGAGTGACTGTGGTGTCTTTAGTTCTTATGAAAAGTAAGCAATGGACCTCTTTATCTAAATGTAGGTTTGGACTATCATGAGGCAATGCTTTAAGTAGCATTACTTTAAATCCTTTATTCTGCCTGCATTGTTCTTAGGGAGACTAAATTTTGTATCCCTACATGAAAGCACCATTTTTACTTATTTTAAATAGATCAAAGTCTGCATAAAGGCTTTATTTCATTTATTAAGACACTTTAATTTATTGCTATAAAAATGTTTTTTTATGGCTATCAGACTGTGTTTTCTCATGATCTGCTCTATCATGTAGTCAGAGCATCAGGTTAATGTTCCTCCAGACATCTTTCTTCACTCCAGGCAGCTTAGTTAAAATCCAACACAGTCATAAGATTGTCTGTGATGTTCTTTGTAATGCCTGATAGCTTCTGGGAAGAGAATTTTCTGGGACTATCACTATAGTGAGTATTATTTGTGAATACAGAAGTCATAGGTTGATTTCTTCAAGTTTCTGTTTTATCTGCATGTTGTAAATTTAAGTTGTATGTTCCTGAAAGCATTATCTGAGGAATGAGATTGGTTTCTCTTTGTTTGGCTGCTTAAGCTTATCATCTATATCTTATTTAAATGTTAGTCATCTTATTTACTCTTATTATATTTCAGGGTTGTATGGCAGCCTGAAAAAAGAGTAAGCATTTGCTGGTAATTTTATTGTAGCTATGATGCTGCAAGTACCTGCCATATTCCCTCCACTGTTGCAGTAGTGATATTCTTAGTGGTTTTGGTTTGTTTTGACACTTAGTGGCGATGTTTAAAGGTGATTGTATTTCCTGAGCTTTATAGGAAGGCGGCAGAGTATATGGTCTTCTTTCCACCTCTGCTATAGAACTTCAAATTTATAGCAAGGGAAGGTGTCAGTGAGTGGAAAGACTAGGTCTGGTCCCAAAGAGAAGGCAAACTGGCTGAGAGTGGCACAGCACATGCAGGACTGCGCCTGTGTGACAGGGAACAACCCCCAGTTATACAAGCACGGCAGAGCTGGTGACGTTAACAAGTCAGGGCAAAGGGTGTACTCAAAGGGCCCTGCCAGAAAGTGTTGGGTAGCGATTAAAGAGATTTGAGGTTATGACTAGTTTTTTCTGACTGGTCTCTCCTCACAGGAAATCCAAGTGCCACAGACAGTTCTCTACTACTTTTTCTTCTCTCTGTGAGAGAATTTTTTTTTAAGAATATTTCAGTTGGAAGGAGCCTACAATGATCTAGTCCAACTGCCTGACCACTGCAGGGCTGACCAAAAATTAGAGCATATTAAGGTCATTGTCCAAATGCCTCAAACTCTTGACAGGCATGGGGCCTGTTGACCACCTCTCTAGGAAGCCTATTCCAGTGTTTGACCACTCTCTCTGTAAAGAAATGCTTCCTGATATCAAGTCTGGGCCTCCCTGATGTAGCTTTGAACCATTCCCAAATAATTAATATAATAAAATTAATATTAATGGTAATTAATATATCAGAATTTTATTGTGCATCCTAAGTGGCTGGATGGGAGATTTGCGATGTCACTTGTGCAGTGAAATCAATAGCTGCAATACTAACTTAATCTAGTCTTTGTCTTGGACACTTCTCTGAAATCATGAGTTGGTGTAATTTTGGTGTTTTCCTGGTTTTGTTGTTGTTGTTTTTGATACCTTGACTTCAACAACGTTTACCAGTGAGGTAGAGGTCTCAAAGACATTAAGATCCTTTGTCTTCTGAAAGTAAAAGTGATGGCAGAAAAGACAAATTTCCTAGTCTTCCTCCCAGTGCACACATATTGAGAGAAACCACAGACTGATTAGGAGACTTGAAGTTTTATAATATCTGTATTCTTTCAAGGTCCATCTCCTATCCTGAACCAATAGGGTACACAGCAATAATCTAGGTAGCCTACATTCTAGACTGTTGTGTTAACCCTCAATTGTTTAATTATGAAGAGAAAATCAAATTGTATCCATGCCCTTAGGAATTTGTTTTTTCCTTTTTTTCTCCCATTTGAAAATGTTGTGGCAAACAGATTCCACCATCTGCTTATGCTTATTTAAACTAATCAACCAGGAGATGTCGCAGTAGACCCTGCCAGAATAATCAATAAAGGAGACCTAAATGGTCAATCCTGTGGCCTGCTGGCTAAGAGCCAATTTCTCTCCTTATTAACACAAATAGTCTTTGGATTTCATATTAATCCCTCGAGAACTAGCTAGATGAACTTGCTTTTAGGAAGAGCTTGTGAAGATACTGATTTCAGCTGAAACTGTTCTCAGGGAAAAATAACTACTGTGAACTCAGTTGTCTAGCAGGCTTGCGAGTCAGGAGCAAGGTGTCCTGTGTTGTCATAGAAAGTACATTTTGTATCCCAGGCATGACTCCTAGATTAGACAATGATAAGACTTAATGTGCACTGAAATTGTTCAAAAACTGAAGTTGATATAAATTACAGTAAACATTAATGCATCAAAATAATTGCCTAATCAATACTAGTTCCTTTGATATCTTTTAAAAAGCATTAATCACTATGAACTCATTTTGTATTAATGCAAATGTCACAAGTGCTTCAATAGGATTTCTGCTGTAGTTGAAGATTAATTACTTTGACTAGACGTTTGTGCTAAAGTCTTACCCAGTATGCATGCACATAGAAACAATAAAAATAATGAGGTGAAGAGTGGAACAATACTTCCATGTAAGAGTTTTTGCTTTAGAAATTAGACATTATTAATAAAGATATATGCATTTTGCAAATGAACCTTTAAAATTTATCTTCATGTAAGCATATAGCAAATATCTAACCCCGTCTCTTGTTGCTATGATGGTATCACTATTGAGATATTCATTATTTACAAAATACAATGCCAGAAAAGCTATATATTCCTTATATCTTTTCATTACATTAATGTTACTGAATATTTTACCTGTCTTTCATGTGCCCTAGATGGGTACCTAATAACTGTATTTAAGATTCCAGAATGCTGGATACTAAATGCAAAAATATTGTTTCCTGAGTTTGCCTGGTCAGAGACATGTCAGCTGAATAACATTTCATTAAAAGAAAAAAAGAAAAAGCTTAAAGAACACAACAATATCTGGACATATTAAAATAAATTTTGTAAATTTAAATGAAACTGAAGACATTTTCAAATTTTGGATATTTAAACAGTAAAACCTTTGTGGCTGTATATATATATATAAAATTTAAAATAAAAGTGCTTCGTGAACACTCATATAATTTCTGAGAATAGGGAACATGTTCAAGCTCCAAAATATTTAGAGACTGCCTTTGTAAGCAGACTAGTCTTTATGGAAATTGCAACATTTTTCCTTAAAAAGATTATACTGCCAGATGCCATTTCTTAACTTCATTGTTAATTTTATTTAGCACTGCTATAAAACTGAGAGCTCTTGTTAAATATTCAGGATAATATGAAAAGTCCAACACAAAACTCATTCTATGAAAAATGTCAAGTTTTAAATAGCATCATATATAAAAATTTATATTTGATTTTTAAGTTTCCAACAAATCCGCACTAATTCTAGCCTGATACTGCTTTTCATCTAGCTGGGTCTTTCAGTGACATTTGACCCTATCAATTAGGTGATCCTTCTTGATCACTCTTTTCTGATCCCCTGTCATGCAGCTTTAAACCTGATTTGATTTCTAACTATCACTTCTCTCCCAAGTGTTTCTGTTCATATTTCTATCTGGTCAGGTCTTGTCTTTCATTATGCCATTCAATTTGTTGGGTTTTTTTGTTTGGTTTTTTTGTTTTTTGTGTTTGTTTTTTTTTTTTGTTTGTTTGTTTGTTTTGTTTTGTTTTTTCCTGAATACATTCTCCACATAACACTTCCTAAGCTCAAATCCTAAAAATCTTGTTTCTTGGCTATTTCTTACATAATAGTAGTTTCATGTATTTTTTCATGAGCAGAATAAAGAGGCTCGAGATAATATTAACTTCCAGAAATTCAACTCTTTCAGCTTAAGAAATGTGGACAATTTAAGTTTGTCTGGAAAACGAAATAGAGGTTCTATGAAGAACAGCACATAAGAAGAAAGACAAAAAATAGTCAGAATTTAAAATGAAGTAATTTCAGAGAGCTGAATTGATTTCAGATCGTGTGTTGCGATTGTTTTTTCCTAAGTGCTTTTGCTACTTGAATTGCTTCAATGCTTTGGAGAAGCATTTTACTTATGATATTAGAATATTGTTATATCAGGCCACCACAAACACTTTAAAGTGAAATAAATACCTGCACTGATTTGATTTGAAAATATTCTTTGGGGGGTGTGTGTGTCTCTTCCCTATCCATGTTGAGCACAAGAATTTTGTGGTTAAAAATGTTTTAGAAAAGTAGCAGTTTTCAGGGACTGCTAGGAGATACTCATAGTGATCAGATTCTGAGCTTGTAAATGTAAATATTCATCCTGAAAACCTGATTTTTAAGGGCTTCAATCAGAACAAACATCCTGTGTAATTCATGTGTCTAATCAAAGCCAACCAACACAGCCTGAATTTCAAATGTCAAATGTTTGCAATAGGCAAACACCACACATAATTCATCTGTGCATATTGAAAGAGCCTCTGTGTGAATCAAACACAAGTTACAAAAAGAAGTTATATTCATCACAGTACTTGGCTCTTGTGAGGAACATGGACAGCTGTAATATCAGACTCCCAGTGCTTTTCAACTGATCAATATCACGTTAACAATTTTTCTTAACACTTTTCTTGTTAACACTTTCTCATGGAATATTATCCTGATGGACCTAAGTACAACAAAAGGAAAATCTTTCTCTTTTAAAGTTTTCTATCAGTTCCCCATGATGTGGTTACTCACGCTTTACAGTTGTCCTTTCAAATGTATTTTGGTTTTCATCTGATCAATTGAAATTATAAGATTATGGTGTATTTCAGGTGTGTGGTGGTTTTGGAGGTTTTTTACTCCTTATTTCAATTTAGCTACCTTAGTTTATCTGCATTATTCCTACAGTGCTTTGTGTCTGTTTACAGTCTAATTTTGATGTTGGTCTATATCATTCGTACACCACCCCTTTAAATCTCTCTATTGGCTGTTGTTAAAAAGCCCCACTGATTTAAAGAACTTGTTACTTACTGGAGTATGTCCTGATTCTCTGACCTCTTCACACTCTTTGGTGGTGACTTCAATTAATTGTGTGATTATCAGATGATAATGTGGTAGCATTAAAATGTATTAGCATGTAATTGCTGTTGTTCCCAAGGGAGACAGGATACTTAAAACATTGCACGTTACTTCATGGAAAGCATGAAACACTATTTCCACTGGTATACTCAGATAACCACAGCTCTTGTTTCCTGCAGTGTGTCCATGGTAAAAAATCCTAGAGGAGATTTGGAAATAGCTGATCAACATCTGCTTTTAAAAAATAGTTTAAAAACACTAATGTTTCAGTAATGTTTCATATCTTGTGCTATGAATATGAAGTTGTTATGAGCAGAAAAATGCTTAACTTATGGGATATATTATTAATCACAAATCGTTTATTCATTTGAAGAATTCAACTTTCCGGAGTCCCAATGTCAAAGTGTTCTTATGCAGGACCAGCTGAATGGGATTCCTTCTGTCTTGAAAGTTGTGTACTCACCACTGTTGCACTGGAGGGTCTGCACACTGAAGCAGGAAACTAAATGGAAAAGCAATTTATGTTTTAGGATTGATTCATTTTCTAAATATCACATTTTACTGCTCATAACTGTTTCCTCAGGAGTGTTTCTTTCTTTCCATTGATGACAGAATTTAGGAAATAAAAATGCACATAAATTGGGAAATTACACAATTGATGAGGGATAGATAGGTCTGACCCAAACTGCCTTCTTTTTGAGATGAAGTCCATAGAATCACAACAGTAGGTTCTATAAAAAGGGGCAGAGATTAAAAAATAAGTGAGCAACAAAAATGTTTACTTGCATTACCCTGTTGTGCAATGTGTCATTGGAAAAGCACTAAAGATTAGGCTGCCAAATCCCGTGGTTTCAGTGTTGAGTGTCTACTTGAGTAGAGGATGCTTTCTTCATCATGGAGCCTAATATAGCTACATTTATGGCACATTTCTGGAAGCAGGCAAAGTTAAATGTTTTCAGCACCTAATCTGAAGTAGTTACTGTCCCAACAATCTGAGCCCTGAGTTTCTAAATGTACTTTGTGGATATTATAGGAAAATATAATAAATTCTAAACTGTAAAGCACATAGTTATGTGCTATTACAGATAACGTACATGAAATGCAGCGTGCTAAACTACTAGTGATAATGAAACAATCGCCTATCTGACATTCTTTTAGTGACATTACAATTTTTTTTTGATATATCAAAGCGTTTTTAAAATTTCTACTAGTGTGCCCAAATTGAAAGCTTTGTTTTGTTTGCTTAGTTGTTTGGTTTTTTTTTTCTATCTGAACTTACACAAACATGGCTGAAGAGAGGAAATAATAAAATTAGCAGAATGCATTAACCCATTTCAGAAAACCATATCCACTGAAAATGCTTTAATTCTTGAAGGGAAAATTAAACAGTTTCATGTATTCATTTCTGGAAAAAAAAACAAACAAACAAAAAAAAAACAAAAAACAAAGCAAACAAGATAGCAGCTTTTTCTAGCAGGAGCAAAAAGATAGAAAAAATGGGGGTTTTTTCTACATGTGTAGCTTTATTAGCTAAATTACAGATCAGATTGGTTAAAATGTTTTATCAGTGAATGCAGAAGTAGCAACGTGGACATCTACCTATACCTGTCCAGGATCTAATTGTTTGGTATTCATAAAAAAAGAACATAAATGTTTCAGGAAGAATTCATAAGTATATTAATTTTCTATTTTATTTTTTTATCTTTCCATAAAACATGTACAAAATAGGCTGATAATTTTCAGAAGCTTGATATTTCCAGATTACAGATTACTTCTTCTAGGGTGCATGAATTCATCTGATGATCAGTTTAACTATTTAGAGTCTATGATTTTAAAACATAAGTCACAACTGAGTTTCTGGTGATGTTTTGAAGATTTTTCCTGTGTCTCTCTTCTTCCTCTTTGAAATAAAATGTTTTTCTGGGGTTTTCTGGTTTTATGGCACTTTTTTGTTTATTTCACAGCCCTTTTCATATTCCTTCCTTTCCTACCTTGCCTGTATTTGCAAGGTCTATTCCTTTCTTTCTCTTGCATGTCATTATACACGCATGCTTAGGAAAGTATTAAAGATTTCACTTTTCAAAGTGTATTATTTAATATTTACAGTCTCCCCAGCATAACAGTATATGTTCAACCTCTCATAACAAATGCTGAGCAAGTTACACTGTTCTAATGCTAAAATTTATAGGCATTCTGAGAAGAATGCCAATGTTTGCATGTCAGAAGCAGGTGAAAACAAGCCCGTAAAAACATTTAGTTTTCAGAGATTCCTAACACTGAAAAGGATGAGAAGAAAATGGAAAATACTAGGCATTTTTAGTGTAGATCTGGAGATAAATACAAAGGCATGCAGAGACCTCTGAAGCAATAATTGCATTACAGAAGGTAAAGTGGGCACTAAGCTGAAATTTTCCCCATCTAGAACAAAAGAAGGGAATTCCAATAAAATAGCAAAACAACAAATTCAAAATGGAACAATTTTTAGGCAAACTAAATCATTACTTTCATACCAAATGCTGAAACAGTAAATAAAACTCTGATGTTTAGACAATGAACTAATGTTAACTCATTGAGACAATGATTTTGTGTAACCCTTGTAGCAAGGGTATGAAGTTTATGGAGATTCAGGACTTTAAGTGCTCTTCCACTGTAAAAATAAACTTTAAATAGGGACATAAACTTTGCATTTTTCCTTTCTTATTTAATCAAATCAAAATTAACTTCTCTTTTAGCAAAACACAAGTTTTCCAACCTGACAAGATTTTGCAGTTGTCTTGGAAGAGCCACTTCTGAGTGAGTTGCTGTTATTTTTATTATTGTCAGAGGTCTTGGAATCCTTGCAGTTCTTGGGCAGCAGGCTTTTGGTAGCTCTAGGAAGACAATTATTGGTAAAGTCAGTAATGAATTTTGAAAAATCAAAGTGTGGGGTTTTTTTTAAGGAATAAAGTTTGTATGTTTTAATACATCCAAGCCTGCCTAATAAGAGGAAAGATCTTAGATTTTTTAGCATACTGATACAAGTTCTTAAGCGCTATTTTCTCTCTGAAATTCATTGGCTTTGTACCAGTTCATATCCACAAATACTATTAATTGATGCTGTAGTCAGTATTGATAAAGTACGTACTAGAGCTTGGAGTCTTCACTTAAGTCCAGTGCTGTAGAAATCCTTCACAAATAAACCATGTCATAATAGCTATGTCAAAGCTTTTTTTTATGCTAACTGTGAAGCATGGAAAATAGATAAGTAAAACTTACACTGTTTGTAGAAAGTTCTGTATCTCCTAGCTCAGTTTCTTAATAAGTGAAATCTGCTGTCCTCAAACTTACTAATATTCCTAACTTGGACAAATATGCGGGTGAATTCTGCTGGAACAATGTCAATCTCACTGATCTGAAAAAAATTTTAAAAGTCCTTTTAATGGAGTAATAATCAGAAAGGTTGAGGTCTATGTACAAAATACATTTATAAGGAATAGATTAAGGCTGTAAATATAATTTTTTTCCTTGCGTGTATGCAAAAACAGATATTATACAAGTAGAAAAATTATAGCAGACAAGACTCCTTCCACTGTGAAGTGTAGTATATCCAGTCACTATAAAGAGTTCTTTTGGAAAGTTACCATAGAAGCATCTTCCATCTCAGTTTGCTTCACTGAAAACAGGTTTACGTAATGTTGCAGTTCTTCATCTTCATTGGGCTCTAAATCATGACTGCAACCATCACCTCCTGGGTAGGTAATATTACTCATCTGATTTTTTTTTTCCTTGCTATTTGTTACACAGCTGTGTGGCATTATGTTCTCCTTAATACTAACTGGGATTCTGCTATTTTAATTTAAATCTCTTCAGAATGTTTTCCAACTATTATAATATCATGTTTCATTATACTTTGTAAACTTTACCAACAAACATGTACTGATTTCTCTTTTGATTTTTATGTTCTTGAGCTGTCCTGCACTGAGAGCGGTAAAGAGTTCACAAATCTTTGAGATTATTCCTGGAATCTACCTTTGTCAGGCACATTTGCTCTTAAGGATTCTTAAAAAGTTTTCACTGTCTTGTTGCTGTATTGTCTTACTCCTGTACAGTTTTCTTTTTTTTTTTTTCCCTATGACAGTTCAGAAATGTTTAAAAAGACCTCTCTGAAGAGAAACCAAATTATAAGCATTTACATTTAATTTAAGTATTTACATTTTTTATATCTTCCAATTTAAAGAAACTGCCTTGTTTTTGTTTGAATGCTTGTGTATATGTATTATATGCATGCATGCTTGCACATATTAGACTGCTTCATCTGAATTTAAGAAGCTGCGTTTGAAGGAGTGTCATGCAATTTTCATAATTATTAGATCAATGAAGCTTGGGGGAGTTTGATAAACATGATCTTTTTGGTTCTTATCACAAACGGTGCAGCTGATGCTGGAACAGCATATGTATGCCTGAGTGATGTATCGTTTTTATCAGTCTAAATACAGCAAGAGAAGGAATTTTAATGTATTTTAGGAGCAGCACAGATGGGAATTAGCAAACAAGTGTTTAGAGAAGTATCATAGTGTTTTCTACGTATAGATTCTTCTATCATGTCGTAGTCTCCCTGGTCTGATTTTCTCTCCCCATAGCATAATGATCAGAATAGTCATGCAGACTGAAAGGGCTTTTAAACTAAAAAGGAACAGAGTGGTGTGTTCAAAAGTCGCATATCTAGCCTCCAGATCTGTCACTGAACTCACCTGGGATGAACTGGATACCAAACAGTGAAAGCTTTGTTAACGACACAGAACTCAATAGTTGTGCCAGTACCTTAAGGAAGCTAAGAATCAGCCATCAAAGGGCTATCTTGAGAAGTGAATCAATGGAAAACATCCTGCTTGCCAAGTGTTTATTCTTAGCAAACAAGACTGCTTTGATGAGAGGGTTGTTTACATTGCCACTCATTAAATAACTGTATATATGATTTTGCTTTTATGCCTTTGTTGAACATTTAGATGTGTAAAATTAAATGTGAGCTGAGTCTTCGCTACTGTTCTGAGGCCATTTGAGCCTGGTGATGACTAAGTTTGCCAGTGAATTTTAGAAGTCTGATGGAGAGACTAAAGGGAGATTTTTGTTAGTCATGTGAAATTTACATGCATGTTTACCCTTTACAGTTTTCAGCTGCTCATAGTGGTGATAAAGAAACTTTGTATGGTGTTTTCTTATGTTCCTTTTTTTAGCTTATTGTCTTGACACAGGAAAACACACCTATCTCAATGTATGGTTTTATCTTAAAAACTCATTATAAAGTAATATTCAAGCACACGGAAGGTGTGTATGTTGTTGGCACATTCATTGAGGATCAGAGCTGTCCAGCAATGTTCTAAAGACATTGAATACATCCTTCAGAGTTTGCTAGAAAGGTCACTGTTTCTATAAAGTTGTATTAAATACATGTAACAAGGACATAATTCATGACTAAACATTTTTGAATAATCTTGAAAACAGCTATCTTATTTCAGGAGTATATAATTATTTTGGGTCAAAACACTTAAGAGTGTGAGTAAAGATTTAATATGCTCAGTATTAGGTAAATATAATGTTAGGGAACAATGTAGAACTGTTTGACATAGTATGCTGAGAGACCATCTGCTAAATCCCCAGCTGTATATTTGCATGAGCTTTTACCCAGTTTATATACAGAATTTTCAGTGACTTTACAGATACAGCTGTGAACATTTCCTGTGTTAGTTGAGACTTTATTGCTAAAATCAATCAATTGCCTGTAAATTGCAGCTACCTAGCTGGGTTGCAGGGTGAAGAAGAGGATGCTGTTCTAGATTCATTATATCTGCAGTAAAAGACATGTGAAGGCCATGAAGTGCATTCTTTCTTCTCTGAGGGAGTATTTCCAATGCAATCTATTTTCCCAGTGTTACATTCTGTTAGTTCAAAATGCCACGTACAAAGCAGATTTATGCTATAAAAGGGGGAAAAGGTAACAAACTTAACAACAACATAGAGATGAAAATCCATTTTTGATCAAAGATATGCAGAAAGAAATCAACAAAATACCTAATGGATGAAAGCAGTAATATGAAGTTCAAAAATTTGAGGTTAATATGCATCCAAGTAGTAGCCCTCTTACAGAGTTCAAAGATTGGAAGACCCAAATGTTGCTGCTCATCATAGTAACTTCCAGGGATAATGGCTGAATTCTGTAACAGGCACTAGATAGGAAAAAGACCTAGAAAGCAGATAGAAGAAATAGAAAATTGCTTTACAATTTCAAAAGCTACATTCTACACTGCAAAAATAAAATATATTCACACAGGTAACAGTAATGTAATGCTTCAGGATAAAATTTCAGAGATGATAGAATGATTAAAAGAAGATACATGTTTAGGACAGAGACAAAAGGAATATATATATTTTTTCCTTTATTTTCATCTATTAATTGGTTAATGTGCTGACTAGCCCTGTAGTTATTTTATCTGTTTTGTTTAAGAGAGAGAAAGTGAGGAGAAAGAAAGATCAGAAAAATTCCTTTCAGAGAAAAAGCTCAGAAATGATCTTGTGTTCATTATTTAGGTAATGGATTCAGCTTTCTGGTTATGGCACCATCTTTTCTTAACAGTCAGCTTGCAGCAGTATTTGTTTCTCTGTTCAAAACAAGCTTAACAGAAATCTTGTTAGATCTTTGGTTTCTTGAGGCTGCCCAGGTAGCAGATGGGACCGAGGTTACTTTTTTCATTTGTGCTTTCCTAGAAATTATCTCTATTTTTCTTTTATTCCCGAGACATAGGTATTGGAACAGTAACAACTTTTTCTTGCTTGTTTTTTAATTCTTGGTATATTATGTTACAGTACTTCCGCCCCATGCTGTACTTTAAATTTACTGGAAGTCTACATAAGTACAGAATGAGTTACAAGTTCATTAAGTGATATTTGACATCATGTTCTACTAGCGTCAATTCAGTTTCTCAGTGCTTGTCTCCCTTAACAGAGTGGTAACAAACATACTTTGCTTACAGTCTTTGCCTAAATGAGCATCCCTGGCTAATGTGCCATCCTCTAAGCCATAGTTTGGCGATATCTGTGCAACTAGGACTCAGTCAGTATTTTGATCTTGGTCCTGAATTGCACTTTAAGTAGATTTAGACAAATAAACACTTGAACAAAACACCTTATATTAGTGGGTTATTGATCAAGACTGTCTAGCTCAGAAATCTCAGATTTACTTTTTTTTCTTTGAAATTTGAGAAGCAGCTTTATCTAAAGTTTTGATTGCAAACTAGGGATTATTGGGAACCAGGAATTTTTTTGTAAGCTTATCTGATTTTTCAACTTGTAAGCCATTCTAGCATTTCAAAGCCCAAACTTCTTGAATGCTTCTTCCATGTTTTTTTCTCCCTTTTGGATGGTTTTTGAGATATGAAATAGGTGCATCAAAATCCTTTCAGTAAAACATACTGAATTCAGAGTTGTTTTTCCATGGGCCATTCAAAGGAATATGAAAGGATTTTTAATGAGATTGTAAATACTTTAAATATTGTAAATATTGTGCATGGATCTACTTTAAACTTTAAAGAATGACAAAAATTACTTTTTAAATTTCCTTCTTGTTATTCCTTTCATCTGGTACAATTATTACAACTTAATTATACATCTGTTATGATATGAAAAGAAAGAAAAAATGAAAACAAAACTAAAAAAAACCCAAAATGCCTGTATCAAGTTGTTTTCCTTTGTTCTATATCAAATCTCAAACAGTGATCTTTAATTCTGCTAAGTTTGCATATGGATAATACTAACACTTCTTTTGTCTGTATACCTAGAAAAGACAGGTCTCAGTCCCCTGAGGCAAAGCTAGGATGCAGATGATTGCTTACATTCCAGTTCTCAATTTATTTTTTAAGTTTGCTTTTCTCATTAGTTTCCTAGCAGCTTCTTTATTCCCATCAGGATTAAAGTGTCAATCCATCAAATTCCATGAAAGTGGTGCTAGTTTTAGTGTCCATTATCAGGGAAAAGTTGCTAATATCTTTAAGACTGAACCCACTGCTGTAATGGGTGTTTTTAGCAAATGTTTTATGCTTCCTTGGGTATCTGCTTCACTATCTATTTGCAACAATTAGAAATATCGTCTTGTCTAGGTAAGCCATGCTCAGTTATTAAAATAAAAATATCCAGGAGGAAGAATATGCATGCAAGATACTAGAGCACCGTGGAAAGATTTATAACGGTAGAAGACCTAATATGTGTGTTGTCCATCAAGGTGAAAGTGGGATGGATTCAGTCCTGGAAATATTTTTTCTGAGTGACTGCATTTCTTTCCTGAATAAAGAATTCTGACTGAATTGCTGAAGCCCATAGATCTTCTGATCCCCTAAATCTCTCTGCCAAGCATTTGAATTTTTGAGAAATTATTTCTCTCTGTCTATTAAATGACCCTCTCAAGCTCCACTGTCACCCTCAGCCCTATGAGAAATATTATAGATGTCATTTTTGCATACATCATCTGAACTTTGAAAACTGAAAAGCACAGCAAAAAGGTCTTTCTGTCTTTTTAATGATGTTGTTTGCCCTAGTAATACATAAGGCAACTGCAATAGCAAGATATGGATTCCTGACTGAAAACTGAATTCGTAAAAGAATTCTTCAGCAAAGTCTTGTGCTATAGGTACTTAATTACCATGAAAGGTTAAGCTATAAATTAAAATTCCTGTTGAGTGTGAAGCTCTGAGGATAACAGCCTTAAGCAAAAGCAGTGTCTTATGAGATAGAGACCCAAACTATTTGGGCAACTAATTACTATTAGGTGTGCCAATAGCTAGTCTTCCAGGGAACTATAGCACTGGCTTGTGACTCTACCAGGAAATGGGCATGTCAAGGGATGCTCAGAAGCATTCGCCTTCTGGGGAACGAGTCCCAGACCAGCAAAGCAGTGAACACAGGGAAAGGGAAAAATCATTCAGGATCAGGAATGTCCTGTTCTGAAAGGCTTTTGGTAAAATATTTTACAGTGCAATATTTGTAGGATGGCTTTTTCAAACCTATGGTATTAAAAAAAGAAGAAAAAAAAAATTGATTTCAAGAGTTGTAGAAAACAGGTCTCAGAAACCTAGGACACTTTAAATCACTGGCAAAGGTTATTTTTTAAAATCTCAAGGAATTTTTTTTTTGTTATGTAAGGTTGAAAGGTTTGTTTAGGACCAAGCTCACTGAACTTTTACACTAACTCTGACTAAAAGCACATAGGTGAAGCCCAGCACTCCCAACAGAAAGGGCTTTTATTTTTCTGCTAGGATTCAAATGTCTCACCAACAGATCTTGAAAGAGGTAAATACTGTTACAGCCCTATAATCTGCCTCATCTAAAATAATTGTGTTTCTGTAAACATCATCAAAGAGGTTTCTACTTGTTCAGCAGCTTGCTTTTTTCCTTCCCTGCTTATCAGTGAGTCTTGAGACCTGAAAAACATGGTGCAAGTATGAAATACAGTAATAGAACTGTAATTTTAGCAGAAAAAGCATTGATGTTAAATACAAATAAATTAGTCAAGCCGTTCCCTTTAAATATATTTAATCTAAGTAATTAAAATACTTGCAGGTAAAATCTGTAATAGTACTGGTGCTGTTTTTTCTCTTCAATTCTTTCAAAAGAAGAAAAGTTGTTCAATGATATTGCTTCTGGTTAATTTATTATCACATTCTGTTTTGCCAAAGCATTCTGCCCTTCATTCCTGGTATGTGTTCCTTATTAGTACGCTGCAGTGGAATTTTACAGAAAATACTAATATGGCTACTTGCATAGCACCTGTCACTTGGAATTCTATAACATAAACCCTACAGATTCTGTTGGAAACCTAAACAGAATACAAATTTGCCAATGCAGCAGGCATCTTTAATAATCTGTAGAGTTTGTAAGTTTCCAATGTTACTGAAATGTCTTTCAGTCTTTTAACAGAAGAGACTTTGCTGTAAGAAATCAGATGCAGGTTGAAACGGAAATATTTTCCCTAGAATGTAGACTCTGTATTAAAACACATGATGCCTTTATTCACCAAATAGTCTTGATTTTTCCCATTCATTCTAATACTAAAAACCTGTAAAATTCGTTTTTTTCATTTTATCAGTGTGATTCAAATTTAATTCAGTCTTGACCTCTGTGGCTCCAAAATCACAAGGTAATCTATTGTGCCTTCTGTAAAATGAACTGAGAAAAGTGGGCCATTTTATGAGCTCACTACCTATGCAAGACATCTCATTTAGAACACTTAGTAAACTCTACTCTAATCAAATTTAGCGTTTGAAACCTGGACTGACTGTTAATGATCCAAAAATAGACCAGTCCCTTCTGGGGAGTACATTTGCCTACAAAATGCTATCTATTGATGTTTTCTTGAAGCAACTGCTTGTCTTTGTCTATCAGGAATATCAGATGTCAGTTTGGGAGGAATAATTATAAAAAAGCTTGCATTTATAAAATTACAGTGTTAACCCTGTAAATTAACTGTCAATGTATACATTCTAAACCTATGCCAAATAAGTTTTAATAGGATATATGCAAATTCCCAGAATGCAAATCTGAAACTGTCAGATTGCTGATATTATTTCAAATCTTCTTCCTTTTCTTTTGTAATTTTGAGTCAAGGAGAAACAGCTCTTTGCAGATCAGGACAGTCTCAAGGGGCATACAGGGGGATGCAATACAGCTGGCATTTACATAGCACCACAGTGAAGCATCTTTTCTGTGCCAGTGTGTTATAAGTGATGTCTAAGAAATAATGAAGCAGAGAGAAGGTGACGTTAAAGAGGAAAGCATGTCCTATAGGCTTATGAAATTAAGACAGTATAGTAGAAAGAGAATAGGGACTGATTATACCCTAATATTGTAAATCAAGTAGGATTCCAATTTAAAAATGTTTAATATGACATTCTTAAGGTACAAAGTATGCCTAGCACTGAAGTGTCTCTTTATGGTAAAGCCATTTAGAAATTTTTATTGCATGTAAGCATCTTATGATTCAATTCAACCTGAGGAGTATTCATTTTTTTGCCTCGATGAACTGCGGGGAATTTACATTTGACACTCTGGAACTAAAAGGCCAGCTGGTAACTGTCTTAAGCCATCAGAATTCTGTCAGTTTTCAGAAAGTTGTAGTAGTTGAGGGTACAGCTCAAAATGCCTTGGCTCAGACTATATTTCAGTCTCTCAGCAA
This sequence comes from Antrostomus carolinensis, assembly GCF_000700745.2. Lineage (NCBI taxonomy): Eukaryota > Metazoa > Chordata > Aves > Caprimulgiformes > Caprimulgidae > Antrostomus > Antrostomus carolinensis. The sequence continues at coordinate 43,297 of NW_010310158.1, read as the reverse complement.
ACTTGAAATGATGAATGGCCCTTCCTTTGTGGTAGTATATTTTCTAGAGTCTGGTTTTAGAGGGAGGTAGGAGAATATAAAATTCTTACTTGTCCTGACTTTGCTCTGACATATGCTAAGTCATACATCTGAGATGTTCTTGTCTAAACTAATAGAGTGAACCATAAAGTTATTCTCAAAGCAATATATATTGATTATAAACATTTAATTTTAACTTCTGGAAGCCATGCATCTTGACTGTGAAGCTCTGCTGAATGTCTGGGTATGAAGTTGTCTCTGACACAACTTAAAACCAGGCATATTTTTTTTAAGGGTACCATATATTTGGACCTTATCTGGACATCCAAGTCTGGAAGAGGTATTTCAGGTAGCAGAAGTCCCACTGTTCTCTGTTCCTGACTTCCTAGTCATCCTATATTCTGCTTTTCTATGCCATACATAAATGGAACCAAATAACACAAAGGCCACTGCCTGTACTTGGCTTTGCAAACGAATTTAGATCATTCTCAGAAAACTATGGTGAAAACTGGATGGTTTTGGAGTAGGTTTCCAAGTATAAAACTACAGTGTAAGGACAGATTGTACAGTAATATATACCCTCAGTCAGCCCTAAACAGCATGTGAATTGGAACTGAAATGGTAATTTCATAGTTCAAGTCTACACAAACATGATCTATATAAAAAATATCCCAGATAGTGATCATCTTGCGTAAAACCTTGACCTGAGTATCTGTAGACTAGTCCTTCATCAATGTAATGTTTTTATGGTCCTCCATGTCTGTAAATTATGGTTCTCGGGAGTCTTAAGTTAGTAGAGCATACAGGACTGGAGAATGTCTTTTCTTGGATCATTACCAAGTAATATTAAACTTTTGGAATCTTACTAACATGGAGAAGAATTCTTGTTCTTGCTCTGGTACCTACCTAGGATCTCATCAGCTTGTAAATTATAATACTGATACATGACTGTGTTAATATTGTATTTATGCCAGATTTGCCAAGCTACTTAACAGTTGTGAAGAAAAAGACTAGGCTGAACAGACTGCAACTTTTTCTGAAAACCTTGTTAAACTTTCCACTGTTAAACTCTCTCCATAGTAAACTTCCTCTAAGGTCAGGTTTTGAAGCATGAGGAGCTGTTTCATTACTAAAATTTCCAGTAAAAAGTTAAGGTTCAGAAAACTGGTGGTACTTCTTGAAAGTTGTAAGAACTGTTCTCGTAATGGTACTTAAGTCTATCTTAAAATCATCTTAAGTCAAAATCTACCTTTTGTGATTTAAACTTGGATTTCAGGTTTCTTGAACAGCTCAGATTTGCTGCTGTATCCTAAATATTCAAGACAACCAATTTTGTTCTGAACTCTTCTAGTTTAGTCTTTGCAACAACCATTGCTGGAATTCTTATGGGTTATTCAACCCTTGGAGTTTGAAAAGTTCTATTTTATGCAAAGCTCAAGCTACAATTATTTGTAGAGTCTATTGGTTTGCAAAACCAAAAATGGGGCATATGAGTGATGTGATTTAATCTGTATGATATAGGCACTCAGTTGTTTTGAACGTAAATGGAGGACAGTCAGAATCTCTTATAAACTGGTATGGAAACAGAGAAAAAAATGTATGCACATTAAAAGTTTTGTTCTCTCTTACTTGAAATACAGGTCCAGTTTGAACCTATACTGTTTCATGTTGAGATAAATATTTTTCATAGTTCTATTTAAAAAAGATTTTGGAGAAGAAAACAAGTGGTTAATAATACATGCCAATTAACATTTTTGTCTTCATACCAATTAAAAATACACCTTTGAATGTTGTCAGTTTTCTTTATCTTTTTAGAAGTTACTGTTTGCTTGTAAGAATGTGCAGTGAGATTCTTTAATAAGCATATACTTCTATGTATAAATATTTCTGCTTTCAACAAGCACTTACATTGCTTTTACGTAAATATTGCCATTTATTTTGTGTGCAGTTGCACATTTTTGAGTACTTTTAAAATATAGCCTCCATTCGAAAATGTCCACTGGAAGGCAAATTCCATCTTATACTTTGGAAAGTTATGTGAGTTAAAATCCTGAAGTGTTTTTTGTTTATAAAAATATAGTAATTACTTCTTTGAAATCTTATTTGTTGAATACTTAATTGTGACCAAATAACTTTTAATTTGTCAAGTAATCAGTAGTGGAGACAGAAATAAAATGTGTTTCTAACCCTCTACTGCAACTTCTGGACAGCATTCTTGAATTTAGTCAGAACTGAAACCTTACTGGAAGAATAATCCTTCTGTAAAGTAAATTGTTCCACCATCTTTAAAAACACAGTTTATATGTCAGGTGTTTGCTACCTATCTTTCCACAGATCATTAACATGTGGATTGAGAGAAGTCCTCCTTTCCACATCTTTGTTTTTCTTTCCTCTACTCCAGCTCCCCTTCTTTGATGTGATCCAGTATCTGATTAACTTTTGAGACTGTCTCTGGAGAGAGCATGTGGAACATTGCTTTTGTAAAGTTCTTGGAAAATTAATGAAAGTATTCTACAATCTGCAGAACTCTAGATACACTTTGAAATGTTTTTATACCTTGTTTTTCTTTTGAATACTCATGACTTTAACTTTTGGCACTGACAGAAGAAATACGCTTTGTAAGTCTCTAGATCCCGTGTCTCTAAATTGTACTTTCTGAAAAACTAGCAATTTCTGTGCACAACACAGAGATTGAATGCAAGGCTATAATTCAGTTTGTTTTTCTGCTGATGATGTAAACCACAAGAGCTTGTTGCTTTATGAACAGCAGCAACAACAAAACACAGAGACTGAATTACTGCCTGTGTATTTGATTAGAGAAAAAGCAATGTTGCCCACAATCCAAAAATAATATATACTTGTACTTTCCAATTTAATTGTAAATAGGTAAATGAAGACTACTTAAAGAGTAAGAAATGAGTTGCATAAAAACTAAATGGCTGACCAGTCTTCATAAGTCTGTGACATATTGACTAAAACAAATATGTGTCTATTTTAGACAGAAAAATATTCAAATGGTATTTAATACATTTTCTGTTGGCACATTCTTTCCCTCTGCTCTCTCCTCAGCTACAAGAGGCACTTCCAAAAAGGATTTCAGTTATAACTGACTGGCACTGTATATAGCTGGTGCTGAATTGTATCTTTGAGATGATTAGTGACATCACAGCATCACTAGCTAAAATTAGAGCCATCTCTGTAACTGCATGAAGTGACATAACATTGTTACCTTGGGAATAAATATTTTTTCCAAGTTCATCCTTCAACTGTTCTGGGTGTTGTTGCTCCTGCACAGATTTCTGAGCCACTAGGTAGGAAATAAGTGGCATTTGCCAAATACAACTAAATTCTTAACTCAGTCATTTTTTATACATGTTTTATACTTGTTTGGATTGGATCTTATCTTCAGTTTAGAGAAGTGACAAATATGCAACAGGCTTAGCAGAGTAGTCCTAGCAGAAATTAATCTTGTAGTAGAATTTCAGTGGAAAAATTAGTATTATGTGATTAATGCAGCATATGCATTAATTTCAGTATCATGTGACTATTAATATAGTCCCTATTTATGCTTGAAAGTGTCTTCTTTTCTCATTACCTGCATGATAACACTGTAACATATCCTTTACATGTTCCTCCATTATATGCTATATTATGTTATATATTTTATACACTATATGTTAAGAGTGCTCATTTGCCACTAGTCCCTATGATATTAGCTACCAAATAGGCAATGAACTTGTATGGGAACATACACTGTCGCTACCCAGTATGTGTTGAAGGAACCGAGCATCTGTCATCCAAATACAGATTCACCACATGCTTAACTAGTAATGTCAGGTTGTTAGCCAGTTGCTTTGAACCCAGCCTCCAGTCAAATTAATAAATTGAAATAATGCATTTATTTATACTATGTGAAATAAATGCTATGATAAGAAGTATTTATGAAAGACAATAGAAGAAATAATAATAAAATTTTCCTACTCTTACAACTTATTTACGTAAGTTATATCTGTATCGTTCTCTTTACTCCCTTCATCAAGCTGACTTTTCTGCAGAATCCAGACATTTAATCATGTTTTCTGTCTTTTTGCCCACCTAGGCTCCATTCATTAGAGAAGGACACCTCCTGGAGGAACACTTTGGCTTTTACAGCTAATGATCTTTTGGTACTCATCCAGGAAGTCTAGATTTATTTTTCTTTTCCTCCAAAGTTATTTATTTCTTTATTATTCAGGTAATAGTCTGGAAACTTATCTCAACTAAAATAAGCACTCTTTTTCACTGCTTGGGTGGTGCAAACATCATTTTGCTAGAGAAGTTGTCATCTCATGAATCTGACTAATCATTTATCATTTGCCTCAGAGAGCAGCAGTACCCTCCCTGCAAGGCCTGATGAGTCATGATGAAGTGTCTCACTCAGCTTTAGATTTTATATCAACTGCTACATTAACAAACATACCTGAGATGAACACTTAAATGGAATAATGCATATAATTCACTCTTCACTGAAACTAGGCATGACAGTTAATCAACAACATTTTGAAGTAACCACAAGGTTTAAGTGCTTTACCCTCAGAGACCTTTCTTCTAGGCATTGTAACAGCTATAAGCCACAGTCATGAGGAAGGTGCTATACACGTCATGTGAGTTGCTTACACATCAGCAAAGAAGGATAACAATCTAAATAGAAATTAATGTCTTTTTTGATACAGACAGAAAGACATGCTTAATGAGGCAGTGCTATAGCTCTGCAGCAGTAGGATAGGAACTGTTCTAGTTAATTAGAAGCTACTGGCAATGTTTGATGTCTCACAGAAAAGAAGAGATTTAGGGAGTGAGATGGTTTGGTTTTCTATTGGGTTTTGGTTTTCTATTTGGGTTTTTTGTGAGTATTTTTGGTTTTGGTTTGGTTTTTATTTTACACAAAACAAATGACAGCACAGTAGAAATGTAGCAAGGTAGGAAGCATGAAAGTTGTCTTTTAAAAAATTAAAATTATGTATAGAGGCAAGCATATGTTGTGATGAGGGGAAGAAGTCAGTACCTCAATATCAAATGAATGATGACAGATTCTGCAAGCTAAGCAGAGCAAGGAAGCTAGTAGAAGGGTGCAGAGAGCTCAAAAGTCAAAGTAACAAAGCTCTAAAATGATCTCTGTAGTATATGAGTGGGATAAGAATTTATTTTTCAAAAGACCAGGAAAAAGGATATTGCTGTAATTGAGATACAAAATGTTGAACATCTGAATAGGAGTATTGCACGTTTAAATTGAAAGGAAAGGTTTTACCTTAAAAATGTTATGCAGAAAACAGCCTAGATTAGCAGTGCGTTGTTGTAATTGAACAAGTGACAGCATTGCGTTGTTGTAATTGAAAAGGGAGATAGGGGGGAAAAGAAGTGAGCTTGAGTGACAGAGACAAGTATAGATGGATTAAAAGTGTTTGTTTATTTATGCCAGGGCAGATACAGCCCAGCAAAGATAGGGAAAAACATGTTTAGTTGTAACAGTACCACATAACAGCACTGCGAGAGCACTGTGCTTGAAGAAAGCTCTTCAGTTCTAGACTGCCTCTCCTTCATTAATTTTAAACATGATAACAGGCACATTAAAACATGTTTTTAGAATTACTAATGTTTTTGTGGGCAGAATTGTAGACTAACCACAAATATTACATGAAAAATATGAATGTATATGTGTAGGAGAGAGAGGGGTACATGTCACCCTGTAGGTTGAATACTAGCCAATTGTTCCCTGGAGTAAAAAAAGTTGTTTCATTCTTTTTGCGATTTCAGGTAATAATACATACATTCTTCAACACTAATTTAACATCATGCTTACCAAAATAACAATAATTACTTAAACTGGAGAAGATTTTATCCTCTTTTCTTTATCTGTAAAGGTTGTGTTATTTTAATGTATTTAGAGCACCAGTCTCTATTCAGCAAGTGGTGACATTTTCTGCTTGTGTTAATATCATACTGAAGAATTAAGAACCAGGTTTTATAGTGAGAATGCTTAGAAATACTACAGTTGACAGTAAAGTCACACTTTCCCCAACACCCACCCATCAAATGTAACCTGCTGGAAGAGATTCCTGAATTAAAGTACTCAAAAAATATTAAAAATTTGAGGAAACATCTGGTTACCTGTGAATTGTGCCACTCTCTTAAAAAAAGAATTCAACAATTCAGGAATATTACATATGTAAGAGACATAACTCACAGAGAAGCTTAGGGGCTGGCTGCCTGAAATCAGAGGAACAGAATAACTCATTTTTATTTAAAAAATTTTTAATAGACTTTTTCATAGTAATCATGCTGATGTTACTAAATGCAGAGTTTGGTAGCATTAGATTACTGATCTTTGCACTGGGAGATGACAACATCATTTTCCCAATATATTTCAATCAGTGCTAGTTCTCTGTCTCATAATATCAGTCACACCAGTTCATGGCAAATTATTAATATTTCCACAGTCTGTACAGAATCCATGAAGAGGTTTTTTGCTGTGCTTTGGGTTTGTTTCCTCAAGCAGTTTGATCATAAGAATTCTGACTTGAAATGATGAAATGATAGGGTTTATAATCTGAAAGGATTTTCTCTTTGTATCCTAAGGATAATAACATTTTTAGCCATTTCCTTCCTTTTAGCCAACATCAGGACATTTCAGTGCTCATTAGAAAACTGAAAAACATTCTACAGGTTTGGAAAATTAATGAAATGGAGGGCAGGAAAAGATATTATATTATACCAAGGCCATTATAGCATCAGCTAGGCGAAGTACTTCTCATCAAGTCCAGAGTTACAACAGATGACTTTATAATCTGAACTATAAGATAGATTTTTGGAGGTGTGAATAAAAAGCTTTCAAAATATAGATTAACAGAACCTAGTCATCATCTCCATAAGTATGTGGTAGACCTTTCTAACTAGATGTAAAAGATGTATTTCTTGTATTAAATGTCACAGTAGCTAAACAAGCTAATGCAACTGAATAACAAAGAATAAAAGTAAATGTCAGGAGATACTGTAAAGCTGCTATTTATTTTTTCCCAGGGCTTCTATAATGTCATAATTGTAAAAGTAAACTTGAGAAGGTTAGTTGGTAGAAACCCTAAGGACAAATAAGAGCTCTTACAATATTCTTCAGTGTGTTTGAATTATATAGAACATACTATTGTCTTTTAGCCTAAAATAACCTCAAATATTTCTAGTAATTAGAATATTGAAAATCACCACAGGATTTTGGTTACATTTTTCCTCCTTAAAAGTCTTCTATTTTATATTAATAGCACAGAGTTTATTTGGTTAGACATTGGCATCTATGGCAATGTCCTGTTTCAGAGGTGACTTTGGTTAGAAAAGATCGGTAGTGAACCTTTCATAAGTCATTTAGCAGGGTGATCTTCACAATAACTTCTATAACAACTGTTACTTTAATGTTTGTGACAAATAGCATTTACAAAAATGACTTTAATCTTCTGCTCATTCTGTAAAACTTAATATTTTACAAGGACATATATTTATGATGAATGCTGTTGAGGCCAGTTGACTGAGAAGCACATTTCTTCACTTCAGTACATAGTTTTCTTATCATTAGGTAGTGTACAACATGTTAATGACAGCCTGAAGAAGGATATAAATGTTTTTTCAGAGCTGCTACTTTGCATCTTGAGAAATTTGGTAATTTGAGAAAGGCAAGATCTTTAAAGACTGTTTAAAAATAGCCTAATTGGGCTTAAAGGTCTATTTATAGATTTCAAATTTTGATCTTCTAGAAGTAGTAAATGTTTGAATCATCTTTTTTTAAAATTTTTATTAACTTTTACATCATGTTTCAAGTTGTAGTTAATTAACGGTTGACCCAGTGACCACTAACTTCCACTGGATTGATATTTACAATCAATCTGTTTCACTGCTAGCAGAGATCATGAATCTTTGCCTAATGTTAAAAAGATGGTGCGTCCTCAAAACACTGAGTGCAACTACATAGCTTTGTAGAACAAAGACATGCGATGTCAGATGTATCTGCAGGTTCTCAGCCAGGCCTGTGTGGGTACCTGAAGAACTGAATTGTAGGAGCAGGACAAAGGAGAGTACAGATTCACTTTTGCATTTAGGGCTGCCACTTCTTTACAAAGTTGAAGGGAAGAAAGAGAAAGACCAAGACATTCTTGATTCTAGTTTTAAAATGTGGTTATTGAGTTTGTGATTATTTTAATTCAACAGATTTATGAATCCTTTATCACAACTGTATTTTATTTCTTTTAGGATGCAGAGTATGTACCTATAAAGCTTTTGCATTTTTTTCTTAATGGAATGTATTCAATGGGAAGTGTCGCTGCCTTGACTATGAATGGAAGAAACTGGAGAAAGTTTTATTCCAGGTGTTAATATTAATTTTTTGTTTTACAAGACCCGAAGATTTATTTATGCGAAACATGATGGATTGTGAAAAATAACATTTATTCCTTGTATACTGACATACTGTAGCTTTAAATACTTGTACTACTACTTGTCTTGTACTACTGTGCATAATTTGATTGAACAGATTTCATGTCCAATATTGGAATTGTTAGTAATTGCTTTGATATATCTGCTTTAAATTGTTTATTTAGTGTTTGGCATAGTGTCATTATATCACTAATGCTATATGAAGTGTGGGATTTCACCACAAAAGGATGGGAAGACATGTTTTTCTGTTAAAGATTTTAAGGTAGAAAAGCTAGTAATTAGCTGACAACAGTATGACAGACTATAATGGAAACTCATTTTAGTTGCCCTTTCTGAGGAACACCTATTGTATAGTTCACACTGAACTGATGTTTCTGTTTGTCTTCATGGATATTACTCATTGTCCTGGCATTAGCAAATATGTTGTAGATCTGCCAGTCATTGCTCCAATGTGGAAAAAAGTAAGAAATTACTAATACTCTGCAGGATAATTATTGTCCACAAAATGTCTGGTAGTAAGCTTTTTTCTTCTTAAACAATGACAGATATAACTAAAACAAAGTTAAAAAGGTATAATGGCTATAACATACCGATTTACCCCCATACTAGGTGGGGGGGAGGGGAAGACATCTCAGAGCTTCTTGGACAAAAGATTATTTCATCACTGGTGAGAAACAGTCTGAATTTTCACTGTCAAGTGTTAACCAGAAACCAGTATTTTCACTGCAGCTTTAAAAGGTATTAAACAAATTTAGCAACTGGATTCCTACTTGTCAGTTTGCTGCAAGGACTGCAGCAGTACAAATCAAAGTCAGTTGGGCCAAAAATGTAATGCATCATAACAGCAGTCTTAAGATCATTTGAGGACTGATCTGGATAGTAGAGGGATAGAATAAGAGATTTCTCTTTGTACAAGCTTTATATGAAACATATATCATTTAATAGTTTGAATCCAGCAAGTCAGTTAGGTACATGAATAACTTCAACTGCCTCTATGGTTGTATTGATTTCATAAATTAATATGCTTCCTTCAAGTGGTTTATCTAGTTGACCATCTCCTATGGAATCAAAATTTTAAGGAAAGTTGAAATGTCCTGGAATTAGTCTCCTCTTATCCTTATGGAAATTCACATTTATTTCTTAACAATGTGGCAATAGTAGATCTAATTCATTGTGATTTATTTCCCATATATTATGGATTTAATGTGGTAATTCAGTTTTCTTTCTATTGGAAAATCTATTTTCCTCTTGGTGTTTGTGTTCAAACTGCTAATTTTCTTAGATTAGTGAAAATCAACGATGAATAAGGCAGATGGTAAAATGAAGGTGATCATTGGCCTATACTACAATACTAAAGATTTCATTTATTTCTAGTTTATAAAGTTTTATTATATGATGTATAGAGGTTTAAGTAGTAGACATATAAATAGTATGAGCTACATTGCATAAAAACATGTGATTAAAAGCCATGACTCATGTGAAACTCATTTACTTCCTTATTCTATTACAGTAAATAGCACCAATCCTTCTTTAACATTTTGAATTGTATGCGCCTGAAGAGGTAATATACATAGAGTACATAGCCCTGTAAATGATGGAAACTTTTTCCATCGTAACTACATCATGTTTAAATTTCTTTTTACTTGGTTTGTGACTTTTATGATCATAGCATTTTGTACTCATGCTATTCTGTCACATATGGCTTCATACCAAGCCATGAAGTATAACAAAGTTTGCCTTAGAGATGAGTTAAACTGCAACATCTCAGCCTGTGTTCAGATGCCTCAACAAAGTTATACTGCCATTAAACACACCGGAGTTCTGACTTGTTTACACAGGCCAATTTTATTGACCATTAAGTGGAATCAAACTTCATAACCTTTTAATCTTTTACAAACTGCTACTAGAGTAACTGCAAAATGTACAGTTACATTAACTGTAAAATATTTTAAAAAGAAATACTAATGTATAACAGTCCATGAACTACCTTTTTGACCTGTACTCAAATTCATGTGCATGTTGACACATATGTATGTACACACAAACAGTATGTTTGTATCATTTTATCTTCTGGAAGTTTCCCATCACTTGTGGCATTCAGTGAGGATCACCACAGCAGTTGACCAAAACTGCCACAATATTTTTATACAATTCTACAGAATTTATTGAATTAATCTGATTATGAAATTGCATATGCTTTACAGTGCCATAAGCCTTTGAATCTAATATGATCATACCTAATTAACAATGACACACAATGGGGGAAAAAAAAGGGCAGCATATCAGAGTATGAATTAAAATTAAGTAAGCTATATTGTGCTTAGTAGAAAGAGTTTTACTCTTTCGGATGATCAATGGAAATGATAGAGAATTACATTCTCTAAATTAATATAGTGGTCACATATAACTAATGTTATCTATTCCAAAGCTAACCTTAATTTATGAATCTTTTTTTTAAGACAAAAATGTTTCATTTTTTCCTCTGAATAAACTAACGTTAGATGCTTTCAGACTGAGAATACTACTTTCTTGACTACATTCACTTTTGTCCTTTGATACCCTTCACATTCCAGACAGATAGATTATTGCTTCCATCAGAAAAGGGATTTGATTAATCACCAGACCGTATGTTTTATTCAAAACAGTGCCCTCCATACTTCATCCAGAGTAAATTAATAAAAAATTCACATAATTTGCGCAGAATAATTTTTAACTGCTTTTTTTTTTTTTTTTAGTTTTGTTTGCAGCCTCAGAATAAAAACTAAAAATCAGGAAAGAAGGGAACTACATTTAGGGTCTTGATTTTTGAAGAGTAGATTGAAAGGAAGTTAAATTTAATCAGATTCTCTTAGAGAATTGACTACATAAATTAACCTTCACTAGCAAAGCACTTGGGGATTTGAAACATGCCTTATTTGATTTTTCCCATCCACCACATAACTATGTCTTTTACTGAACAATCTGGTTTTTGGGGTGCAAGAATTACACAATAACATGCTACTTAGTTACATGATATTAGCAAAGCAAAGGATTGAGATTTCAGGTCTCAGCATTACAGATGTTCCTGTTTTATAAGTGCAAAAAGTATGAATTTGGAGTCCTTGGCAGTTTATATGTTAAACATTGGGAGAAATATGGCATAAGCCAAAAATATTCCTTTGTAACTACATGTTAATGCTCAGTTTATATAATTTATTTTTTAATACAGTAACGTCAAGTGAAGTCACCTACCACAGAGAAAAACTAAGTATTACTGTGAATATGTAAGACAAAAGAAATTACTCTTAAATAGCAGCAGTGCTTTTCAGCTTAATTTGTCATACTTCTTCCTTTTGATAAATTATTGAGATAGATTCCTAATCTGCCTGTTCCATTTATGTGTATCTTCAAGTAAAAAATTCAAGTATACTGTGACATCTGAATCAGCCAACAGTCTGTCTAAACAGAAGCAAAAGGAGAGTAGGGCTAAAGATGCCCCTACTCTTGATACCTACTTTAAAAGTGCATGCACCCAACACAGTGAACAGAACATCTGGGTAAAAGAAACTTGAGGCTATGTCCTATTGAGCCAAATATATTTTATTTGTTCTGAGGTACTCAGATAAGCCATAGCTTTTAATGTTCAAGGTTGAGATCACCCACATTTTGCTAAGGTGTATGTGTGCTAAGGTCTTAGGAGATCAGGCCACAGGTTCAACCAGCCAAAGCTACTATCCTCTTCAAAACTATATTAATGAAGTAAGTGTTTTCTTGAGCTGAACAACTACAGTTTACTAGAGCAGAAAAAGGGTGACTCGCACCATGACTGACACTGAGTGTTGTCTGAAAAGTAGCAGGTTAAGTATTGCTCAGTACGGAAGGATAATTTTGAACAAAAGAGCTTCATTAGTGTTGTCACAGAGGCACCCACAAAACAGACAAGGCAGGCACTCAAAATGAAATTTATTCTAACCAAAATTACTTAGCACTCCAACAAACAATAGTAAACCGCAACTTCTGATGCCAGGTGGGAGTAATACTACACAGCTGACTTAAGAATTCCTGTTTGCATGAACAGTCCCTTAGAATGATGACCCAAAATGTGCAATTACACACCTATAAGATGAGGTCTGTCAATCCCAAGGAAGTTAACTTGGAGGGCATCCTGATCCAAGGAGAGTCCCCAACTGCACACCCACTGCTCTGAGGAGGACTAAATCAACTTGCACTCCAGCAGGTCTCCATTTATTCCCCAGTTGAGTCTGATCTGTGGTCAATTCTCACTGACCAGAGGCCTCGTCTTCTAGTGACTGTGTGCCTGGCAACAGTCACCATAAGAACGCAAAAAAGTATGTGAAAATACAAAATATGTGAAAAAGCAAAGTAGCAGGGAAAGCCCGTAAAAAGCAATGAAAACGTGCAAAAGCAGGAGCACAAAAGAATCGGGTTTCAACAGTCAGAAAGCTGGTCTTTGTCAGGGCAGATGCACCTGCTACAGGTCTACATCACAGTTTTGTCTATATTTTCAAACAATTATATTTGGAAAGTGGAGGAATATAAGCAAATATTTTGAATGTGACCAGCTAATATAGATCAGTAGTAATACTGAATATGTAATAATAATATTTTGGGGATGTCTTATGAAAATCTGCTAATTATTTTCCAACATCTGTTGGACATACGTTGGACTGGAGATATTACCTTGATTGAAATATTGATTAATTAAGAATTCCTAACAAAATTTTCCTCACATTACACAATTGCCTTGAGTCTGGGAAGAAAAAAAATATCACTGAAACTAGGTATGGATCTCCCCACCATGAACTATGGAATAATGAAAGAATTTTTTTATGTTATAAGCCAGAACAACTGGAAAGACACCTTGGTGGGGAAGTGTGATAAGACAAGCATATCAAAAGAGCTGATTTCTGGTTGGGGCTTGAAAGATAGGGCCTAGGGGAAAGAGAAAGATACAAAAAAGAGTCAGAAGGGAGAAGCTATCTCTGAGTGTGCTGACAAAAGAGGGTCAGGAAATGGACTGATTTCAGGAGACAGATTTTTCTTTACATTTCGATGTAATTAAATATTATGTTATTGATTTTATTTTTTTAATTTATAATCTTTACCCAAGTGCTTTTTAGTATTTCTCCATTTTCTTATGCAGAAAAACTAAAAAAAGCATATAATTTTAGAGACTACTTTGATATGGGGGTTTTTTGCACAGTGTACACTAAAAGAAAGCAAAACACATTTCCCATGTCCTGAGAAAAGATAAAAAAAAAAAAATACATTTTAATAATACATTGCATATACTTGAGGGGAATAAGAGATTTATTTGAAAATAGGAGGCTAAAAAGATGATGCCCAGAGAAATATTAGGCCCCATTTTCCACACCATTTGTAGAAACATAATAGAAAATGAAAGCCTACTGAAATAAAATTCAATTCAGGTGACTAATATTCCTTGGTTAAGGTGTTTTTAAAATAGTACAATAAGATACAAACCAATCTGTGATTATCTATATTCTGTACTTAAAATTAAAGTTCTGTTTGCAAAGAATTTGAAATGTCTGTATACAAATTGAAATAAAAAATTAAAATTAAGTTTGCTTAAAAATCCAGACAAATATTTGAGGCCTGTGCATTTGCAGATTTACATTATCGTATATAAAGGAAAGCAAAGTTTTAAAAATCAAATTCAAAGGTAATTTTAATTAAAAAAAAATCAAATCTTTTATTTAGTAAGTGTCCAAAAGCAATGTTCAACCCTGTCATGATTTGGAGTCTTATTTGAAAAGAAAATATCAAAAAAATTGCCCTAATTTCACCAAGGGGTTTCATTATAATACAATTTAATAATATCAGATACTATGGAAATTTCACTTATTGCCATTTAATCACTACTGTTGTGTTGCCTTAAGTGTTCTTAAGCATTTCCAAAAACAAAGAATCTCTGTGATAGTTTTGTCTTGTGTAGCAGCAAATAGAATGGAAGACTTTAGGGAACCAACACCAAGATGAAGACTTATACCTAAACTGGCTGTCATTCTTGGGAAAGAGACTAGGCATGAAGAAGCCAGTCTTACAGTATTTCTATAGAGAGCCTGAATGTCATCCAGGAGTCATGCTTCCTACTCTAAACTGGCCTTTCCACCCTTTGGGGAAGTCACTCTTCTGTCAGTACATATTAGTAAGACAGAAACAAACAAACAAAATAATAGAAATGAACACAGTGCCGAACAATTAGTAACTCAAGGGTGAAATTGTAATGTGATGTAAATTCATTCCATCAGTTATGCCAAATAAATTCTATCCTAATTGCTAGACATAATATGACCATAAGTCTCATTATTATTAAGAGACAGAATTATGAGTGGCCAGAGGTGTCGTCTGTTTGTAGTAGGTACCAGAGAAATGCCTATTGCTCTCTAAAGCTTGGTGTAATCATTGCCCCAATGACCCAGACCACATAAATCGGTTAGTAGAGATGTCCTTCAGAATGTGCAAAATATGTTTATGCATGGATTTCAACACATTCTCTAGGAAAAAAAAAAAAAAAAAGATGTTGATCTCACTGAATTAACTATAGGCTTGTATTTGGTTTCACTAATGCAGAATTAGATCCGTATTTATCCAGCTGATCAGCTGAAAACTTACTAGCACCCACACAGATAGTGGGTGTGATGGAGAGTGAATTCTTTTGTCTTTTGAGAAACTATAGAAAAATTACACTGTGATAAATCTTCGCTCTCTGTCATATGTGCTTTTGTGTTCGTATAGCTGAGCAAAACCACCTATTCTGCCTCACTAGGCCCTTTACACCAAATAACAAGTCACTCTGCTTAATAGTGAGAAATGAAGAAAGAAATTTTTAAAGAAACATTTCAAACCAGTAGAAATTGATAAAGGTTACTTTGATCATGAATGCTTTTACAGTTCTTAGAACTAAAACAAGATGTAAAAAAAAATAAAAAATAAAAAAATCAAATATATCAAATAAAAAAATAATAATATCCAAACCCACCATTTAGAAAATGCTAAAATTACTATCTCAACCAAAAATTCAAATCAACACACATATGGGAATCATTTCAGTGCTGCTTATGCTTGAGCACTGTGCTGAAAACTTTGCCCTGGTGTATTCTGAGACTCCTTATACAAATAATACCCCCATTTTCTGTAACTATTATTATCCCTTTACTCAAATGCTTACACTATTTCACTTTGAATATGTTTTCTAGATTGATGTTCAGATTCTCACGCATTAATGAAAAGGTGAAAAACAGACATCTTGGAGAAGCTAAAAGAACACAGAAGTTTAATATTTTCTACAACTCTAAAAGGAAAAAAATAATAATAATAATAAGGGCTTAGTCTTTGCCTGTCTGTAAAGCAGAATGTAGAAACTGGGCTTTGCAGGACACTTCTCCCTTTTGCAAGTCTTCTCTCCTAGGGGAGGCTGTGTGTAATTTATCCATGTTACAGAAGCAGGACAAAAACAAGACTCTTAGTAGCGGTGAATCATTTTGGCCTGAAGTACTTTTGAAGAATTCTGCCTGTGTACAATCAGAATGAATTCTAAATAAGCCAGTTTGTTATTGTGTTTCTGCTGAGCACATCAAGCATATTACTCTTTGTCAGGTAGGAAGTATCATTTGGAGACCAACAATTTTTTGTGTCATATATTTACTTGTACAATATTGCACAGATTTTTGTAAGGGAGGATTATAAAATGCAGCCCTAAAACCTCTTCTTTATGGAAGTTAGGGTGGGCTGCCTTCACAATTTTTCATTTTTTTCATTTCTCAAGTGGTGTTTCACAAAACTTCCCAAAATTAAATTATGTTTCTAAACAAGTAATTCTATTCAGTTAATTGTGAGGGGTCCCCCTGCTACTGGATTTCTCTACTGGGAAATATACTTACTTGTAATCAAAACCATGTTTTTATAATCAAAGATAATGTCACATAAATTCATAAAAGTACGTGTAATGAGATAGGAACATGGTTTGGATAAGTGAACTTTTCTGAAACAGAATTGTTATTAAAAGTATTTTTTACTTGATTTGTTCTTTATCCTTTCATTTTTCCAGACTTTTCCACATGTCTGTTTGTCATTAAGATAATATCAAAAAATATGAATATGGTGGCAATGAAGAACCGTCTTCATAACAGAGGCAAGATACATCCAAGCAGATTATGTATGGTAGTTTGCATCTGTGCAGCATAGCATCTCCCAATTCCACCTGAATCCAGAGCTGAAAGTGCTCTGTCTGCACAGCAAGGCAGATGAGCTGTACAAGATACTTCCCTTGCAAACCCTTGCTGCTTGTCACCCTGTTGACATGCTGGCTGCATGTCAACATCGATACCTATTTACATATACAACCCACGTATCCTCATTTCCAGGAAGGGAAATTTGAGTACATTTCTGCACTTTTCCCAGGCCTGCAGAAACATTTGTTAACTTAGGCAAAACTTAGATGAAACATGACAGAAACCATTGTCTTGTAAATATATTTTTATTGTTTCAGTAGATTTGACTTGGTCATCCTGCTACACTCGTCCTATCTTCCTCAAATTGCAATTTTGGTATAGTGATTTTTTTTTTTTCCAGAATAAGTAAGGAAACAAACTCATACCTTTTACTTTTTGCTCCTAAACTATTTCTGATTCTTTTGTTTCCCTGGTTTTGATACTATGTCTGGGTTTCCACTGCCTGTTCTTCCTGCCTGCTATCTCCTTGTTTGGAACTGTGCTGATTTTTCCCATGGCAGTGCTTCTTTGATGTGTACAGTAGAAGTTAATGAGCTCTCCCAGTACATACTGGTCTTCTGTGAAACCTTTGTAAAGTATGAGGAAACTGGTTTTACTTAAAAGTCCAGCTACATGTTGAGTGGGGATCTTCTGAAGACATAAACCAAACATTATGTATATGTCTTCTTTTTTTTCCCCTTTGTAACCTTGGAAACTGTTCTAAAGCATTATCTTTTGAAAGTGACATTTCTGCGCAAGCAGTTCTGTACAGTATTTTCTTTTCTGTCACTATCTGGGGCTGACAGAATACATACCTCTATTCCATGCCAAAGGAACTGAAGTTTTTTCCTTCTAGAAAAGGCTTTTTTCTTTGATTTCACCATGATCTTCCTTATCTTCTCCTAGCTGTTGTTTTTTCTGGCTTACTTTGGTATAGCTGCTACTTTTCATTGTCTGAAATCTTTTACTGGTTAACTTCCCTCAGTTCCTGTTTCCTTGCCTTATTCTTGTTTTACTTTTATTTTGTTTTTATGTTTCCTGCTGCTTAGCTTTTCTAGCAGTTGCTTTTCTGGCTTATTTTTGTCTCACTGCTACTTGTGGTTTTTGTTAAAAGTCTCCTACAGTTTAACTTTCTCACAGGGTTGTTTCTGGGTTTATTTTTTCCACTTCTTGAATTTGCTGTTAATAGCCTCCCGCTGTTTATCTTTTTCTAAGTGTTGCTTCTATAGACCATTCTCTTCTCCCAAGCATTCAACGTATTCAATCTCTGGACCAAATTCAGGGTTGTAGTTAGAGGGCTTCTATATAGCCAGGTTGATCTAAGCATGAAGAAGAGAGAGATCTGGTTCAGTCCTTAAGTGTTTTCTAGCAAGTATATTTTAAAATAGAATACAGTGTCTCCACATTAGTTCTCTGCAATGGAAAGTGGCCTTTCTTGGGCTTTTAGGTTCAGTCTAGAAACTAATTTTCAACTGACAGACTTTTCCTTCTTAATAAAGTAGCATGCTTATTCTTTGTAAAATATCTTAGAAGAATGTGAGTTTTCAAGATAGGAATCCCAAGCTTTCAGAATTTCAAATCACCACTGGTGTTTTATTTCTGAGATTTAAAATAATTTTGAACTTTCACTGATACTTAACAGAATACCATTCATGCAGGGTCAAATGTGCACTCTTCACTTTACCAGAGCATTGGAGAGAGACTTTCCAGAGTGTGAGTGAGACTTTCTTAACAACTCTTCCTAGTGCTATTCAATATTTGGTAACTTATTGACTTAGCCAAAGACAGCAGCAGTTTTTAACAGCCAATATTCAAGGCGCTCACTCAGAAAGCAGAAGTCAGTAGTTCAAATCTTTACTCCAATAAACATTTAATTATTGATATGAAGTGGAACAGTTCCAACTGGAAATACTGAGAAATATTAATCTGAGAATACCTTGTAACCTGCTACATTATGAAGTACAGCTGGAAATTCACCTGTAGTTTCCGCATCTGAAGTAGTTAATTTAGTTATTCTGAATTGCGTTTCATTGCTTTTATTTATTTAAAAATATTTCAAAAGGCTCTGATTCAATCAATGGGGCATGAAAAATACCCAGATTTTCATAGAATATTCCTCACTCACTCCACTTGACTTCATTACAGATTGTAGTCTCTCTTTGACCTAGCCGGTTGCAGTTAGCTTGTGACGTAGCTTGTAGGATACTAATTTCTCAATGAGTAGTTGACTAGTTTGATACTCTACTAAATTAAGAACCAGTTGAAACTCCTTATATTCTAAGGACCTTTATGAATCTTTAATGAAAGGAAGTGCTTTATATCACAGATAGCATTTATATTTCTTGTTTCTTTCTAGTGTGAATGACACTCCCTTGCCTAGCACATTATCAAATATTTGCTCTAAGATTCCAAAACTTATTTGGATTACAGTTACATACACTATAAAGTAGTTGCAGAAGCTGCTAAACAAAGCTGCTGGAAATCTTTAACATAACTGTATAATTGTAATAATATAAAAGTGGGAATGTTACTGAATGGTTTTAAAAGTATTACAATAAAAGTATAGCATTCTCCCTATATGCACTTTTCCTTATTAATATATTCTCTCTGCAGACCTAAAATAATTTGTTATCATCACTAGAACTTCAACAAAATAATAATTTGCAATTTTGCTGAAAGTTTACGGACTTCAGCAAAATGTTGCAAGATGATCATATTAATTCATACAGACTTTTTTAGGTCATTTCAGTTTTGTTTACTATGACTGTAAGTAGCACATACTGAACTATGTGAAATAGTGCTTACTATTCACTTTCTGTACAGTACCAAGACACCTTCTCAATTTTAAGGCGGGCTAATAGAGTGGATCTCTTGTCACCCCCATCCTGCTCTAGTTTGTGAGACCAATCTTCTGCAGAATCAGTCTACATACAAATACCATGTTGACCATTGCCTTTTTCATAATTGCATAATATTTTATAACTTTTAATGGAGACATTAAACATCCTAATGTCCCAAGAGGTACATAGCTGTAAACTTGCAGTTTAGGCAAGAGCGTGTTAAAAGGGATTTTAAAAATAGATAAATAATTAACAGATGTTATTTGTTGCCCCAGATTTCCTTGAAGAAACTCATACAAAAGGAAATGGGGAGGCCAAGTGATATAAGGAAAGAAGATTTTATACTTCTAATATATTTGTATTACCTTACTAATAGCATACTATCAACCAGTTCTTTGATGAGCTGAGTAAGGCATGAGAAGTTGAGAGTAGATGCTGAATGTGCTTTATACTTACATTTTAGCATTCAAATGTTATTTTTGTTGTGAAGATAAATAGTGAGGATGGAGAGAGAAATAACATAAATGTGGTTGCAGGAGGGATTATAGTAGAAAACAACAAAAGGAAATATAAGAAAACCAAAAGAACTTTTACATTACTGTGTCTTTATGCTAATGTCCAAATTGCTTCTTGTATTATCATTTTTTTCTTCAAAAAAACCCTAATATTTTAAATAAACATAATGAAAACTCTTTCCTGTTGGGGAAGGCAGTACAAGACAGAGCAATATACTCTTGAATTCTTCCAACTTTAAAACTTTAAATTCACTTTTAACTTTTAATATAAAATGGTCAAATGTTACAAGCATTTTCCTGTCTTTTATATTTCCAAAAAACAGGATGAAGAAGGTTTAAGGCATTCTGGAGTCATGTTAGTACTTCAAGAATCTTTGTCAGGATCTGGCATTGGATTGAGCACAATGGTTAAGAGTATTACAAATCACTGGCTCCATTTAGGGAGATTCAGTCTCCCAATCTTTTGTAAATAAAAAATGAATTTAAAATCTTTTTCCTTAGGTTTTCCTAGATTGAGGCATATGCTAGTAAATCAGCATTTTTATCAAGATAGACACTGAAAATAATGATCACTGGCACAACTAGTTTACTCTTTAACATGCAGAAGAGAGAAGCAGAGAAAAACATTATCCAAATAAACCTCTCATTTTGCCAATGTACTGTATATTCTTTTGTGTCTGATCCTGATAAAGTGAATTTTCGATGTCTGAGAAAAAGTCCATTGTCAGGGTTCTGCTTATTCTTTTGATGACTCATTAACCTGATCAGTTGTTCCCATTTGAAGTCTGTTTAGTTTCTAAATTCCACTCGGTGACTCCCTACCTTTATGTTTGTAAAGATACAACCTGCTTTCCCTATAGGGAAATTTATATGTAATTAATCTTCTGTCCCTAAGGTGTTCCTCAGTTTTGTTGGCATAGCCTTCATTTGATCTCCAAAAGTAAACCACCTTCTGAACCCGACATTTCTGAAAGACCAGTAATAAAGCCAGAGGAGTTCGATAGCAGAAGCAATAGCTGAGATAGCATCATCATCACAGCTGACCAGAAGCAGCTCTTTTTTAATTTATTTTTTTTATTTTTTTTTTTACATTTTCATCAGTTTTTCCCCAAATTCCCTGACCACCTTCTCTTTTTCAAAACAGAAAATTGAGGTAGTATTGGGGTAGTGAGGAGGAGGAGAGAGGTATTCAAGAAAATTATTTTATTATTTTTAATAATATTTTTTTCAATTATGTCAGTTTTGTCTTTTTTAATTTAAAAAGCAGTATTTTATTTTCCTTAAGGAAAAAGATTTCTGAAATAAAAAAATGCCACCTCACAGTATGAACAGTGCTAACATGCCTGTCCCGTGAAGCAAATTGATATTTAAGACATCTTGATCTGGTTGCATCTTGTAGGAGAAAGGGAACTGATTTCTCAGTAGCTTATAATTTACTAATGCAAGAATATAAGAACAACTCATGGGTTTCAAAATTCAGGCCTGCTTTCTGAGCTCCTTACCTTCCAATTTCAACAATGTATGCCTGAGGCATTCACAAAGGCTATTTGCATAATCAATGTGGCACTGGATACAACCTATAAAAGAGAGGCTTTTACTCACTTGCAACTAACAGGAGAAATGAATCTACACGTCCAAAGATGAATTCTTTAGCTGTCAAGCTTTTAGACAGCATCACAAACAAAATGTGTATATATTTTCTTGATAAAGGCACAACCACACATACTGATACTGTTATGGCTTGAAAGCATATTCTTAACTATTGAAAAGGTCTTTGAATGAGAAAATTGTGACGCTTTCAGTTTTAATAATGCCTGGTAAAGAATGAAGCAAGGAACTAAAATCAATCAGAAAACTAATTTCTTACAGCCCTAAGTGTCAAGGGCATTCATTGTGTTCTTGATAACCGCAAACACTGACATTACTGGTGTTCCAGATCAACAGCAGTATATTTACTTGCTATGCTATTTCTACCGGTATGAGTGAAAGCAGTGTGAAAAGGTCATATGAAGTAAGCTGCTGCAGAGGTTGACTATTTTTGTTGGTTTCAGAAAATTAGAAGAAGTCTCTTTTTATTCCCATTGCTTCAAATGTTTTTCTCTTTCTGTACTAAGAAAACACATTGGCCAAAGGAAATGAAACTAAGGGTTTCATTTATGAAGGAAATGAAACAAGGGTTATGCGCAGAGGGAGTGCAATGACATAAAGTCAAGAATCCAACTCCTACGGACTTTGAATAGTAAGTGAGTACTCAGTTGCCCTTACTTCCTTTGAAAATCTCTCACTTCACTTGCTCTGGTATTTCTGTGATTTTAATGAGTAAGGAAGAATGGGAATGTCATCATCTTGAAAATAAGGATAAATTAGAATGGGTTCAGAAGTTGTGAAAAAACTGAAGACTAATAGGGTGAGGCTTAAAAGTTATCTTAAGAGGGGAAATACTGCAACTGTCTAAATTTATATGGCAGGTCCAAAAATGTTAACTAGCCTATCTTTGATACTTTAGAATTTCTTATCCTAGTTATCTAGATTCATTTAGCATTTCTAGTCTGATCCTGAATGTTCCTAATACCTTTTGACAACTTCAAGTGACTAGCAGCAAAAAGGAAAAGGTTAAAATTTAAAGAAACACCTTATAAACAATATTGTGAGCCCTGACCTCAAAACCTCACACTTTCTGATGCTCAGCAGGGTAATTTTCTCCACTCAAAACTTGAATCAGTTGCCACAATAGAAAAATTTAAAATTTTTATTTTCTTTTGATTAAAAAAATAATCCAAGTAGATGGGTCTACAGGAATAAATTAAAAATACAACTGCATTTTACAGTCCACTTTGGTGAAGCTAGCAGAGCAGCTACTGGGCCACCCAGTTGCTTCTTCTTCTGCAGCAACATCTTACTCACAGCATGGGACTGTCAAATCTTGAGGTCCTGTCACCTTTCCTGCTGGGTGGCAAGGCACAATTCAAACTGCCACTGGTTGTAAAATCATCTGCTTCCTTTCACTAGGCATTCATTGCTCTGCTTCATTAGAGCACTTTTGTTAAAGTTTTTGTCATTTCAGCTTTTATGATCAGTTCATGCTGAAAACTAACATGGTTGTAAGATTCTTAAGCTATTTCTTCAGCCCTCCATATCATAGAATACTCTTAAAATAATCTTTCCATTCAGCTTTCTAGGTTGGAAATTTTGCACTGTGCAGTTCAGATTCTTGGATATAATAACCATGCAGCCTAGGTATAGACTTGGTATTACAATTTTTCTGGTTTTTACATGCCTCTTGCCTTCGGTTGAAATGCTTCCCAAAACCAACCAGTTAACAATGCAAAACCAAGCAGGAGGAATACACAAATTCCATGTTTTTGAGGGGATTGATCCAAACATCTTAAAAAGGCAAGCAACCATATAGAGTCCAACAGAAGGAGCGGTTCCTCAAATCACCTTCTGGTGATTTTCATCACAAATGATAAGAAGTACTGGGGACACTTACCAGATTATATGAGTGGTTACAGGTGAAACAAAACCTAAGTTCTAGTTTCTTTGAAATCTGAAGAATTCAAGTATGTCTCTGAAGAGCGGCATAACCTGCTAGTCAGATATATATCAGCTATGAGTGGAGACACCTCCAAGCCCCCTTCTTAAAACTAAGGCACTCTGTAACTAAGCGTGGAATGTTGTACCACTTAGGGAAGCAATATAAGCTAAGTTCTATAATTTAACAGTTAAACTGTTCATCTGGAAAAAGACCAAGGCTTTGTATCTGGTTCAGTGGACTACTTATTCATCTGCCATTAAATGGATATTTAATATAAAATCCAAACAAACCAGATAGTAGAAGCCAGCTCCCATCTCTTCCATAAGGTCAGGTAGCAAAGCAGGCACTTGAGATGAGAGACCCTATTCCAGTGGATATTCATTTACACTAACTGGAATAGCTCTAGGAGTAGAACTGCAGTATTATCAGATACTGGAACAAGTTGCCCAGAGAAGCTGTGGATGCCCCCTCCCTGGAAGTGTTTAAGGCCACGTTGGATGAGGCTTTGAGCAACCTGATCTAGTGGAAGGTGTCCCTGCTCATGGCAGGGGGGTTGGAACTAGATGATCTTTAAGGTCCTTTCCAACCCACACCATTCTATGATTCTGTGATTTATTATCTGCATACCTAATCTGAAATAATTTCCTGGGAGGTAGAAGACCTGTATTTTTATCTGCCCAGATCATACAGATTGAGAATCTGAAAGGCAGCTGTCAACATCTCAAGTCAGATTTCCAGGATCTGAACTAGCAGATGGGCTTTTCCCTTGGAGATGAGGAGAAGAATGATTTAAACATCTAGCTTCCAAAGAGCTAAATTCTTCTGAGCAGAATCAGGTGTCTTACTGGTTATGAGTTTAATTTTACTTTCTAGCTTCCAACGTCTGTGTGTAGATAATACAGCCTTTGGAGTTTTCTTGTGGTTTTGGGCTTTTTTTCCTTTTCTTTAAGAATTAAAAGTAATTATTAAAGCAATATTTATTTGTATTCAAAATTCTAACCATCTCTAGTGAGAAAAACAGACCCTGCTATTTTTAATTTCTCTAGTTCAACAAATTGATAACTTGGAGTCTCGTCTTTTCTTTATCGTAAACAAAGTTGTTTACTAAGGTCCAGTTAGTTACACTGTGATATACTGAGTAGTTTGATATCACCGCAAGCTGCTGAATAGAAATCTTTTCAGTGCCATTTTTACCAATGTTTTCCTTAAAAATCATAATTCAAACCACAGAATTTTTAAACCTAGTAGGTAAATAACCAGTTAATAAAAAATAATTAAATAGCAATGGAATATCACTTTTTTCCCTCTCTGGCAGTTATTTAAATAACATTATTCCATAACTGTAGAATAGATATATTTAAGGGCTGTGATTCTGTACCAACTCTTTTGTTATTCTTTTAGACCATCATTTCTGCAACTAAACATTAAGTGGTTAAATATTTTCCTATGGCTTAAAAAAAGCGCCCTGCCTGAGACACTGTCAGTGAGAGTGGAGATAACCATAACTTAAGGTTCATCAGGCATTTAAAGTTAGTTTGTTCTAGTGCACAGGGAAGATAAAAAGTTGCATGTTTATTTTTTGTTTTGTTTTGTGGAGTTTTTTATACAGGAAAGAAAATGTCTTTTAAAAATGCCTGAGAAGAGCTTATGCCTGAAATGTGTTTCCTTTTACTTTCTACTATTACAATGCTACTATGAATTTTAGTTGATGTATTTAAGCCATCCTCCTAAGAAAGGATCTATGAAAAAATAATCACCTCTCAGGAGAAAAACCATCTGCACTTTGATTGGCATATCTGCTTTGTCTTAAAAGAGCTTGCAACTCTGCCCTTGAGGGTTATCCTTCACCTTGTCTACTGAAGAAGTGTTGTTCAGCTGCTACTCCAAAATGTCTTCATACTGCAGAGAGTATGCATAAGCTTCAAAATACTTTCTGCTTGTAAGTACACAAAGTTAACTAGCTTAATACTGATGTTTTATTTTTTGATGAACTGTCTTTTTTGCTTTTTTTGCTAAATATTTATTGGAGAATTTTATTCCTAATTGGAAAATTATTTGCGTAAGCCTGGACTTTATTCTAGTTTGATTAGTCCTTGCTTAGACAAATATCATACTGGTCAGAGAACTCACTAGTGCTGTTTTGACAGATATGATATAAGCAAACTTTTAATAGCAACTTTAAGTTATAGTCCAAATATGAGTAATATTGGCTACTAGCCACTCCAAGCCAAAGATTAAATGTTATTTAATTAATTATGTAATTAATTCTGATCTTGAGATGCGTGAATATAAGATTGTTAAAAGCCATCTTAGTTCTCTTCAGTTGTGTGGTCTGTTGGGAAGTATTTCATTTGCTTTGTCATGTGAATGAATGTGCAGGGGCACCACGTGGTCTTTAGCGTACCCTAGACTTCTGGTTAAGGTAAGGGCTATAACAAAAAAATACATAAATGCAGAGCTGCAAGGGTGCATTACTCGGGGCTGGCTGGTTGAATTGTTCTGAGTCCATAGCACAGCATTGTCTAAAGAATTTTGAATCTTTCCTAATTTGTCAGTGTGATAGATCCTTAGGCCAAAGCCTATAAAATTGTTTTATGAAGCAGATCATTTTGTTGCATGGCCACAAGATCATTTTAGTTCTTTTAAAAGTTTTTGAATCCTTGAACTTGGCAATAAAATCCCCAATACCTGTTGCTGGGTGAAATAAGAACTTTATAGGCTTTAAAGTGAATTAAAAAGGAAGTTCACATTTTTAAGGTTTACAAAAATATAGTTCAGAACAACCTTCCTTCCAAGTTTGTTTGGTTGCAGTTTTTTTGTCATTCTTCCAGTCTTAACATACCATTAGATCAAAATCTTTCACAGAGCAAGAATAAGTTGTAACATATGTATTAGGAAAGTGAAGAAATATATCTAACAAATATTACAGGATTTTTTTTTTTTAATTTTAAAATTTCAGCATAGCAATAACTTTTTTTATTCCTTCTATTACTACTGAAATGTTAGGCGCAATCAGCATAGCCAGTTTTGTGTGCTTCCCCTAACTTTTCTATTTATAAGACAATTGATTTGTGTGTGTGCACTTGCCTAATCTGGTTAACAAACACCCTAAACGAATTAATGTAGATTGATTATCCATGAAAAGTGGGTTAATTGAATAATAGCCATTGATACAAATGGCTCGTAGATATTTTACTATTTGTATATCTGAAGTTGACATATTTTGCTGCAAAATAAAACATACTGAAAACAAGTATATTGATTCACATTAAAGTTGATTAATCTATTCGTTAGTGCAATTTAATTGTCTGTAAAATTAGTTGCAAAACACTAAGAAAAAATAGTCATTTATTATAATTCTCTATGTTACAGTGAAGGAATTATTTTATTGAGTGTTATACAAATAAATCCTGATTTCCCAAATATATGTATTAGAACAAAGGATGGTGTCATTTGCAATCACAGGAAATACTATGAAATTATAACAAATAGCTAGTCACATTATCATCTTAGTTAATTATAAGACTTACTATATTCAGCAGTCCACGTTATAGAACAGTTTAAAGTGAAAGCCACATAAAAGAATTATCAATAGGAAAAAAAAGAGGACCTAATTGAGAAATACTAGCCAGTGTCTGCATCCTCAATAGAAGAAAAATGGACCCTATCACAAAATGCCAACTGTGGCCATGTTCCTTAATTTTCTTTTTGAGGACGTTAAGCAGTAGTTTGGATTAAAAAGGAACTGCCAAAGCCATTATCTTTCACTTTCAATAAAAATACACTGTGTCCAAATGAATACTGTCAGACTTCATCCCTCCTTTCTTGAGGAAAACAGTAAAACCAATTTAAAAAAGCCTGTTCTGTGCATCTTTTACTTTTTGTGCTTTCTAGGAAAGAACAATAGAACATTAAGCCATTAAAAAACTGCAATAACAAAAGGAAGTTCTCACGAACTGTAAATGGAAAATGGGATGGGGGAACAGGACATCAGAACAAAATTAAAGATCAAAAATATGGCTACCTATCAGGTCTGAAGCACATGATTGACTAGGTTTGGTGTTGCTTATACATGTAAAGTGCTATTTTTCTTCTTGTGATGGTTTCAGCCATGGCTGACCATACAGTTCTTCACTCACTGCCTCCCCCCACCCACAAACCTGGTCAGACGGGGAGAGAAACACAACAAAAGGCTCGTGGGTTGAAATGAGGAGAGGGATGGCTCACTCACCAATTATGGTCATGGGAAAAATAGACTCGACTTGCGGAAGAAAAATAAATTTAGTTCATTACCAATCAGTCAGAGTAGGACAGCAAGACATAACAACCACATCTTAAAACACCTTCCCCCCACCCCTCCCTTCTTCCCAGGCTCAAATGACTTTGCTCCCAATTTCTCTACCTTCTCCCTGCCAGTGGCACAGGAGACAGGGAATGGGGGTTTCAGTTAGCTCATCTATGCTGCTATTTCTGGCATGAGATCCCATCTGTGGGCTAAAAGAGTTCAGGAACAAAGTGTTCCAATGGGGGCACTCCACAGAGTCACGGATCTCTTTGGGCGTAGCTTCTGGCTCCAGCATGGGGACCTTCACAGGCTGCAGATAAGTTTCTAGTTCAGCCCACCTCTTCCCTGCCCTGTTCTGGGGTCTTCTTGCTCATCACAAGCACTCAACATAGTCAACAGCTGCCCTTGGGCACAGCATCCTCCTCTGGCATGGAGTCTTCCATGGCCTACACATGCATATCTGCTCCGCTGTTGAACCTCCATGACTGCAGGGGAACTTTATTTACCTCCTTCTACTCTTTTGCTGTGCTGATCTGAGTGTCTAGATTCTCTGTCTCCTTTCTTTGTCCTCTTTCCTCATGTCAACAATGATCTTTTTGTTTAGGCTGGTGGTATTTTGTTCAGGCCCATGGACTCCTGATGGCACTCTCCTTCCTTGCCAAACTGGTTCTTCCCCTCATAAATATGGATTCAAAAAGGCCTTTCCCTATCGTTACCTGGCTCAGCCTGGGCTAGAGGCAGGTCCACCTTGGAGCCAAGGGAGCTTCACAAAACTTCTCACAGGGACCATCACTATAGCCCCTTCCTCCACCACCAAAAATACCTCCCACCCCAAAACACAACACACTTCTGAAAGAGAGAACAGAGGACCTTTAAGAAATGTCAGCATTGAAACTTAAAATAGTTATTTTGTTGCATTGAATTTCAAATTAGAAATAGCCATAGTTTCTTAGGCCAACCAAAAATGTTTTGCCCTACCATCTGTAGGTTATTTGCACTCTCTAAACTTAAGGATAAATGATATATAAGATTGTTTTTCTTTATTCAGGAAAGTCCAGAAGCCTTTGTTACCTACAGGTTATAAATGTGGCAGTATCCAATAGAGGTATTTTGTCAACAGTGCTCATTGCACACATTTTCCTTCCAAAGAGCTTCCTAAAACCAAACCGTAATCCATGGTCTGATGTCATGTGTTAAAAATTATTACTGTTTTGCTTCTGATTGTAACTGGTGCTGGGAAGAGGAAATTCACAGTTTGTGGACATCATTTGGGAGGAGAATGCCCTAACAGCAGCTTTTTTTACCAATTGAATGCATAATGAAAACTCAAGCAGTTTTCATTACGCATTGAGAGTTCATGCAGGAAGAGGGATATCACAGTGTTGTTCCAGGCCCTGTATAATCACACAGTTCCAGACTAGCTTCATGGTCTACCCAGGATCATTTATTGTCAGCTGCTGACTTCACTTATCTGGGTGCTATGTTCTGTATGAATTTCATTTGCCACCTCAATTTAGGTATATCTAAATGGAAAGTGCCCTTTATCACTTTGCAATCACACTACTAAGGTGTAAGTTGTAGAAAGGGAATTCATCTCTGAAAGAAATGCTGCAAATTTGTTGGCTAGATGTCATGAATAAAAGACACGCTGCTCTGTGCTCATCCAAGATCAGCTGGAAAGCAAGGGCATTTGCACACTGTAAAGGTGAGGGGACTGTATCTGAGAAGTTATTTGGTAGATGCTGTGTATAAAAAAAAAAGCCCTTTTGTGATCTCAGCAGTTTGCCACTCCCTCTTTGAGTGAAAACAAAATCTGGGTAAGTATGCCTGTGGCTATATTCTGCCATTCTGCGGCAGAGCAATGAAAAGGAGAGAATTACACATTACTCTTGACCACATTACTTCTCGTAATGACCTTGATTCCTTGTCTCTGTCTCTTCTTAAGTTATTGTATGTGCTCAAATCCACAAAGGATATGAGAAATGCTGTCACTGAAAGGAATTTTTTTAACTGAGTAAACAGGTATGAATTTCTGTAAAACAAGGCCATACCTTTGCCAAACAGATACTTTCTCCTTTTCTGAGCCCTCAAAATAGCAATTTGTTAATGAAAATTTTTGAAGTGCCAACAATGAGATGTCCATTCATGCCACTGTAAAATTACATTATTTCTCACTTGGTGTCAACAAGTCATAGCAACAGTACCATGTCTTACAGCATACAGCCAGTAGACATGCATTGCATACACTACAGCACTCTTCACTCAGAACAGCTGTTCTTCACTCTCAAAAGAATAAATAAATAAATAAACTCTTTTTGTTGGTGATAATTAAGCAGCAACATCCATTTTTTGTGCAGTAGTGATAATATGTTTGTGATAATGAGTTTGTTTTGCTTATGCTAATTGTTTAGTCAGTGGTCCTCATGCATACATCATCTAATGCAAATCCTCTTCAAACTGTTGCTAAGCAGTTATTACTGTGGATATTGTGAAATGGTAACTACATGAAATAAATAAACCAGAAAAAAGATACTTTCCTGAATTGCACAACCATTTCTCACACATTATATTTTATCTTCTTAGCATATTTATCTCAATATCTATTTTTAAAACTTAGATCCTCTATAGAAAAAGTGCATGATATAAAGTTCTAATATCTATCTATTAATCTTTTCATAGGTTTCTAATGTTGGGTGGGTGGCTTCTGTGTAAGAGAGAATTCATGCTGACTTATTCAAAGACTACTTTTTCCCAGACAGTTCTTTTTTTGATCCACGTATACAATAAACACAGAAGAAAGGAATTTTTGAAGTTCAAATTTCTCTCGGAACTGACAGTTTAATAAGAAACCATGGTTCTCAGTTACCTCCCTATTATAATTTATACAATACAAGTCTTTGAAATAAGGACTGAAAAGCACAGGCAGGCTTCATACTAAGAGGCTATCAACTTCATTTAATCAATACTACGAAGACAAAAGATCACAAAAATTGTATTCTGTAAATATCCCCGTGTAGTGTTGGAATAAAGTTAATTTCATGAATGGAAGTTGTTTCACATACATGTTTGTTTGGATAACAGATAAAAAGATGGGTTAGTATGTATTAAGGGGTAAATTTCTTATTGCTAGGTAAAGTTAGCAGTGTTTTGCTTTCCACACACTCCGCTCATATGGTTGCCTATCTACTAATTGATTAATTGACTATCTATTAGACTTCCCTTTTATACTCTACTTTCCAGCAAATTAAATAATTCTGTTCTCAAATTGTTGCTAGTGGCAGTGGTGGTTCAGTCTATTTCAGAAACATTGCAGTCTGAAGAGAGCTATAAATAGTGGTAGGTTATTTTTTGTGAAGCTGTACAATGAGTATCATAAATATCTGATTATTTTAACTGAGTCTTATTAAGGTATTTGATCTCTACTGACTGCATGGCAAATAATAAAATTGTATCTATTTAACATCTATGAAAGGCAAAGTAGGTATTTATTACATAGATTTTAACATTAAGTAAATACATGCAGTAATACCTTGAGGTTTATGTATTTAACACAAAATTGTTGCATTTTATATGCTTTCCCCCAGCTCAGAAACATTAGAACATATATCTCAAGCAACCACATGGTACAGTGTAGGTTAAAGACCAACTGAATACCCAAAATATACTAAGTGAGATTTTGGAATCCGTGACATTGATATGTATCTGTTTTATGCCACTTATCATCAGTACGTAGTTTATTTAAATATTGTTACTCATGAGCATTTAGCATTCAACATACAGGAGCTGTCTCAATGAAAAATTAAATGCTTCTTTGAAACTCTGTATTCAGCATAAAGAATTACTACAGCTTTCTTACAAGGTTAGAAATGTCTTTATTAATATAGCCGAGAAACCAATATTGCAAATAACCATTTATCTTCATCTTGAGCCTTTTCAAATTCACACCAGAAAAATACTGGTGATTTTAGATGGGTTTAAATTATAAAAATTAAAGCTATGTAAATATACAGTTTGCATAAACCTTAGTCAAGCATGAATGCTTAATGTGGTTTATTGGATATAACTCTGGTTGTGTAGACTGGCACTCCTTGCAAATGCAGAGAGTAAATATATTAATATGTATCTGGTGCAATTGTCTGAACACCTTGATTTGTCATTTAAAACTCTGTGGTTAAAACATAATGCTCATGCATTTCTTTGTGTTAGTGCCCTGACACACTCTAGATCTATATTATGCAAGATTATTTTTGAGCAACTGAAACCCAATGACCAGAGAATTTGAACAGGAGGACATTTAGTTTATTGGCTCAGAAAAGGATTAGATATGCAATCTGTTCAATCCTAGTAAAAAAGGACATTACTAGACACTTATAGAGGCATAACTATATGGAATATGGAAAACATGTAAGTCAGAGGGGCTACTTAAATTTATCAACATCTAGTGTTACATAGAAGTTCAGCAATGGCTTTCAGGATTGTAATTTACTGAAATACTTGCAAGATTAGGAATTTAGGTTCAAATGATGCAAAATGATGAGATCTTTAAATTTGCAAATTTCAGATACTGAGATATTATGAAAGAATCAATGTATTATCCAGCAGAATGGAGCAAACTCTACCCTAGGACTGAAAGGAAGGAACATTAGGCAGAGGTTAGAAAAGGTTAGAAAAAAATGCAGAAAGCAAAATCATTGTGCATATGTCTTTAAATCTGGTTTGAGTTCCTGTGACTAGTTTTCCTAATAAAGAGCTGGCTGTCCTTCCTGTATTCCCAATGTTGAATTTGTTCTGCAAGGGCAACCAGAGTTTGGAGCAGGTATCAAACTTTATCACTGCTGGACTACTGTAACTGGACCTTTTTCTCATTCTTATTGAATGAACTGTGGGTATTTTCTCACTTTGTCAGGTTTTGGTTGAAGCCAGAATTCACTTAGAGGAAAGTTTTTTCAAGATGAAAATTGATAATGTACCATAGTTAAACTGAGAAATTTTCCTTATGTGTCTTTCTGAAGAGCCACATTCACTGAGAACAGATTTGGTTTCTTTCCTGGTAGCCCCAGTACTAGTAATGAGTACTTTCACACCTCAGGACAAAGATAGAGGAGCACCCACGTGGAACTCTTGTAGCATTGGGTGCTTACAGAACTGGGGGCTAAGAATCCAGTCTTGATTGAGGCTTGTTAGGGATTCAAAGTAACATTTTAATGGAGTGTTTCATGACACAGGGATTTAGGGAAGTGCTTTCAGTTAACTGTCACTTATTTCTTGTTCTCTCCTCTCATGTATGCTTCTGGCTGAAGGGGGACATCTCTCTTTGATCAGCTATGCTATGTGGCTTATATATCATCACAGCATATATTAATAAATATGATTTTTTAATATTACAAAGTTTCCCGGAGTTTGAAGCCAGAAGGGACCCTCAGATCATCTATATCAGGTCATTAAGTTTTACCAAGGCTTTATTCTAAACTTAAAGGTGTTCACTATACCAAAGAATTTTAGACCTCATGAGGTTTAGCCATGCTATAGGCAAAGGCTGGAACTAATCCCTAATGCCGTTGCAATGGTAGGAAATTAAGTAGATGAAATATGCCTGGATGATCCTAGAAAATAATCTTGCTTATGGTGTTGAGGAAGGCAAAACAAAAAATAAAGGTACAGCTTCAACTTCTAATCCCTGGATTTTTTTATGTCTTTATCATCAAAGATAGCAAGCTTTCCATTACTGGAAACTTTATCCTTCTGTAATTACCTATAAACAATGATCACATTGCCTTAACTTTTTTTTTTTTTTTTTTTAAACCAGCTGAATACATCAAACCTCTTAGTCTTACATAACAGTTTATTTTCCAGTGTCAGGATCATTTTAGTAACTCCTTTTGAAATTTTTCTTAGGATTTCCAGCTTCCTTGTGAACTAGATCTTTTCTGATCTCACTACAGCCAGTTCAAGTACCTTATTTGACAAAGTTGCATACAAAGGAAACAAAACTTCTCTCTTTTTACACTATCTTCTCCTTTGTATGTCTTCTTGGATCACATTTGCTGTTTATGTGACAGCGCTGCACAAGTGGGATCATTATCTATGATGACCCCTAAATACATATTGAAGATACCAACTGGAGTAAGCATTTATCTAGGGAAACTTCTCCCGTAATAACTTTAAATTCTATCATGAAGGAAGCAAGCATAATCCTCTCCCTTGCCAAGACAACTGTACTAGTGACAAATGCAACAACACTAAGTGGCTGACATTTGTAGACACTTCAGAAACCTGCTTGTTTTGATGCATTTTAGCTCTACATTTCTCAGTAGATTTCTTGTTTGATCTATTCTGGTAATTGCTGATGTACCTTGTTTTTGCCTCGCAATTCCCAATTCAGCCAGCTTTTCCAACTGCCTGAATCTTTTATATCAGCCACATGTTGATTACTTCGATATTTGGTAATAATATTTATTATTTATTTTATTTTCCTGATATTCTTCAGAATTATAAACAGAATTTTATAAGCTTTGTTATTTTTGTGAATGTGTGGGCTTGTAACTTTAACTGTGGGTTTTCAGTAGATGTCATAAGGATTTTGTCTTTTAATGTAAGCTGTTTTGTTAGCTCTTTCTTTTAATGCTAATTGCATGTTTCATTATCACTTTTTAAATGGACGCACTTCTTTCTGTTTCCCACCAATTGTTAGGGTCAGAGTACATTTCTAAAGATTCAGTCTGTCTTTGGAGATCTTTTTGAAAGGGAGATGTAGAGAGGAGCTGCTAATAGTGATACTGAATTGAAACTTTGGAAGAAATTCTGACTAAACCTGAAATGAAGCCAAGGCTGAAACACATTCTAAACACATTCATATGCATGTACCAGGCTCCAAGTATTCTGCAGCAGTCTGAATCTAGGGTCTGATGCCTTTGTTTTTTCCCTCTGTGTACCACATGTTTACTTGGAGATATGCCACCAGGAGCAGAATCTTGTTTGATCTCCTAAAATAAGCAATATCCAGTTAGGTTGGTGTTTGAAAAGATGGTATCCCTGGGAAATCTCAGCTGTTTTTTGAGAGTGGCACATTTCAGTATGTGCCATTCTTGCTGAAAATTGAACCTGCCTTTGGTCATATAGTTTAAAAACCTGATCTGAATTTGAATTGTGAGAGATTTTTACATCCAGGTGAGTCTCATAGGAGTGGAGATTTTTGTGATGCATAATTCTGTGCTCAACAGGGCAACATCCTGCAGTTGGTTCTGGGAGTGCCAGTGTCAGTCACACTCTGATTGATGCTGGCATTGGATAACTGCATGTGTACCAAATTTTGATTAGCTTTGAAGCAGAATAGAAGGCATACTGCCTTTGATAATCCTTCTAATCCACTCAGACTTCATGTGAGTGACAGGGCAGCTGTTAGGAGTGTGAGAAGCAAAGTTGAAATGGTGATAGAAACTTTCTGCTGCATCTCAGTCTGTGTTCACTCCAGTTTGGATCCTCACCACTGTGTTCTAATTGCAATCTTAGTGTTTCCAAGTTGCAGTCCTTTGCCAATGTCACTTGAAGGAGATACTTGGTTAATAATCCTGTTTGTACAAGCTGAAATTCTTCTCTTTTTGTACTGCAGCCTCTTCCCTTCCACAAGCAATTAAATATTTCTTAAAATAGAGAAGATTCAACTCCATCCGTTTGACTTGCAGGAAAGTCAGTATCTGTCTCTAAAGCAATACAGATATTTCACCATAAGATGGTTCAGCAAGGATGAGCAAGCTTTCACAGTTAGCAACACAGATATATAAAGTTTATACCATGTATCATGGTTACTTCAGTGAAAAACTTACTGATTTTGTTTATTGTGTTTTTATGCTTAGTTAATAACTATATGTTTCATTATAACTTTCAGGCTGAGAACTATTTGAAATAGCACTATTTTAAATAAGGTATAAGACACGGTCACAGTAAAGGGAAATGAGAAGCACTGAGTTTGTGAAGTCATTTTCACTGTTCTTAAATGGAGATTGCACCGGTGTAGAAGAGAGTTTCACTTTCACCTACAGAAATTTTACCCATATGCAATTTCATTCATGGATGTGTCGATGTCACTAAAAAAATCTGTTCTAAAGCAGTTTAAACAATTGACCACCTCTTTGTCCCAGCTGGTAGATAAAGGTGAAAAGTACTCTAAGTTCAAGCTGTGAGTGGGAATTTTTTCATCCGTGCTAAAACAGGCCCATTTTGTCTTTGAATAATAATTCTAGGTCTACTCTGGCAAGGTGGCTGGTAAAAGATCACAGACATGCCCTGGGTGCAAAAATCCATCCTGAATCTTCAGTTTCATGTTTAGAAGAAAATTTAAATGTAAAAGTCTCTTTACTTCAAGTGGGTGAGCTTTCTATACCAAGTGAAATAATAGTATGGAATTTCAAAGCAGTGGCAGGGGAAGGGCTTAACCAATTGACTTAATTGCCAATAAAGAAACAAGATCTGTAAATCATTAATAATGCTAAGATAATGCTTTGAGCCTATTGCTGCTTTTTAGAGTTTATGTGACAAAAGCTGTGTCTATTTGGAAGTTTGAAAAACAGTTAATTATTACTGCTTCATACTTTAGTTCTTAAGTATAGGTATGCTTTCAGATTACATTGTCCTGTTTGAAAGAACATCCTGAAAGTATTAAAATGTGTAATATCATTCTTTTTGTGTAGTTATTTTGTATTTCATTCAAGTAATGGGAGGGAGCTTTTCTGCAACATTAACTAGTAAACTCGTTGGTGTTCCCTCTTCAGAACCCCTGCTCTCTTCATTACCTAACCAGGATGGGAATATAGAAAAATGACTTGCATTGTACAGAGCCTTACAAACCTGATCCCATCTTAAGGATTACAACATGGAAATGAGCTACCCATAAATATTAAAAATTATCTGCTTCTCACAGATGTTCCCTCAGCATATTATCTGCAAAATTTCTGGATCAAATGTTCAATATGAATATGTTAGTATCCACTAAAGATTGCTTTTGGCAGCATATGTGTTGATTGCAGGAAATAAATAGGAAAACATTAAAAGGTATAAAACTTTAAAACAATAGCTTAAAGGTGTTTTAAAAACTACAGATGGCTTATATCGTTCAAGTGGATGTGTGGTGTAGAATGAGAAACAGAGAAGTCTGAAAAAACAGTGTAAATGACTGGAAATAGTGGGTCCCATGCAATATGTTGTATTTAAAGTAGAGATAAGCAAAATGAAAATCGCTTCTCTTTTCTTGTACAGATAGTGAGGCTATGCTAGCATCTGTGAATGAGTGGTCCACCATTTTTTAATATAATACTCTATAGAATGAAACTTGTCACTCTGGATCCTCTGCAAAAAGGTGGCACTATCAACAATAGATTGAACATTTTCTGTGCTCTCTCACAAGTCCTAGTCATTGACTTTACATAAATAAAGTGTTCATGTCATGTAGAAGGACTGTCGATCTCTATGAAAAAAACAGAAGCTAGATGAAGCAAACTTTCTTTTGTCAAACTATTAGTATCATTGGTAGAGCCAAAGCTACTCTCTCTCTCTGAGCCAAACAGAATAGATGAAATCTCTTTGCAGAAGAGCCATTTGAATTGTTTATTCAGAAGCTAAATATGATTGAACATGGATCGAGCTTACAGGTTGAAACATTTTTCTACAAAAACACCCCAGCACTGTAAACTTACCACCACAGGCATTAGAATGGCAAATGAATTAGCACAGCCAGAGAAAAAGAGTATCACTGAAAGAGCTAAGAGGAAGGCAAATCACTGGTGTTTTAATAGGCTTGCTGGTGTGATCAGGATGGGAGGGTTGAGCATTTACAGTGTTGATAAACTGACAGATACCCAGGACTGTGTTAATAATACAATCAACAGCTAGAAGTTGCAAAACAAGACATATAGAGTGTGCATAGTCAATAAGACACTATACATTTAAGAAAATATTGTATGATAGTGAGACATTTCACTCTGACAAAACTTAACTGATGCTCCAACATAAAAAAAAAAAAAAAAAAAAAAAGAGAGACAAGTTGGTTTGAGGATATTTTTAAATGATTAAAAATATATTCACTTGTTTGGTCATTAAACCTCTGCCATCTATCTAGAGAATTAAGAGCATCTGCCTCTTTCTCCTGATAAAATTGCAACACTGGTAATTAGCATCTTGTTACTTTTCATTTTCTTGTTTTTGTTTCCTTTTTGTAAACTGTTGTGCAGCTTTTGTGCAGCTTGTAACAGCTGCTTTGTTTCATTGTATTAGTAAGTGAGATGAAGTGCATGCAGTGTGTAGTCCGCAATTTTGTATACAATTAAGTTGATTTAAAAGCATTGCAGGGTGGTGAAAAAAACAATAGCAAAGACGACCTTGATGATCATCACTGAAGTTCAGCAGTTTGTGTCAGGATTTAATGTGGCCTCTGCACCTTAGCCATATATTATTTTCTGTATTTAGAAGGTAAAATACCATTTCCATGGAAGGCCTAAATGAAGTCTATCTCAGAGTGCAGTAGCAACCATTTTCCCTGCTCTACTCCTCAAGGACCAGGCATTTAATGAACAATTTCTGAAGACCACACTCTTGTCTGCTGAGTGCTCCTCCAGTGCAAACAAAAGACAAGAATCTGAGCTGTGGATTTTAATATTTTATAACCACTTGCCTGGGACTTCTGAGCAAGTGGTTTTCCATTTTTTCAGCGTTCTTTGAATCCAGCCTTACGAGCAGAGGCAGTTCAGGTGTCTCAATAATGGTGACGTTAGCAGTACTGATTGGATTTATTGCTGTAGAAAATCCTTTAGAGTTGCACTGAGGGAGAATTTCCTTTAATAGCTGATTATATGTCATGTCTTGATCTCCAGTTGCTACAAAGAGACAACAATTTACTTTCCTCACTTTAACAAAGTATTCTGCTCTATTAACTAACTATGACATCTAATCAGCCTTTTATACGTGCCAGAGAAGACGTTTTTGACCCAGTGTGTAAGGCCAATAGAGTCAGTCATTCATGTGCCACTGTGCCATCAAAATAACACTTACCTGGTGTCTGAAAGTTGCTGTCTGTTGGGAATCAGTCTCACAATAAGACCTCTTCTCAAACGCAGTCTACTTGGTTTCACCAGCTTTCAGGATCACTTGGGGGAAAAGAAAAAAAAAAAAAGGAGTCTATACTAGTTGCATGTGTGATGTAGAGTATTTACACTCTGGTAACTGGCTGTTGGGATGGTCTTTTCAGACTACAGCCTCTTAATCCTAGGCTTCATTCCGGAAATGCCAGAAAGTAACTAAACTGCAGACTCAACACTGGAGCAATTGTTACTTGGGCAGTAACAACCACAGAGGCTCAGTTCCCACCTAAATGCTCAAATAAAGCTCCCTATATCAGGAATTGTGCTACAGATATTTAAGACAGACACGTTAAGATATATGCAGGGATACACAGTATGCCTAACCTGCTTCTAGAAGACAATCAAAATTGCAGTTTCAGAGAAGTGAAAGTGCCTAAAGGATTTCATCTTTCGTTACGCTTTGGACAGGTGGTGCAATTTCAAATGTGAAATTCTTATTTACCAGAACCTGTGTCCAAGTGGTAGGTTTACTAGATTCCACAGGTAGAAACAGTACAAGCAAAACAAGTGTTTGTCAATATAAAGCTTTTGCAAATTTTCTCCAGAGAAAGGCCTTTGGAACAGTTTAGTCAGGCAAAGCAGTCAGTGGATTTGATGGAA
>NW_010310158.1:0-3647 GCF_000700745.2 Antrostomus carolinensis | reverse complement strand
AAAAAAGAGGCTAAGACAAAAGTGCAAATGGGTGATATAGAAAAGAGGTGTCATGTTTCAAATATTGTAAAACATGCTTGCTTTCAAGAGTCCTGGATTTTTTGGCTATGACTATATACTGCAAGTCAGGTACTTTCTAGTAAATCCCAGTCCCAGTATCCCATTAGGAGAGA
This sequence comes from Antrostomus carolinensis, assembly GCF_000700745.2. Taxonomy (NCBI): domain Eukaryota; kingdom Metazoa; phylum Chordata; class Aves; order Caprimulgiformes; family Caprimulgidae; genus Antrostomus; species Antrostomus carolinensis. The sequence goes on along the minus strand of NW_010310158.1, from coordinate 3,474 downwards.
CAAGCAGACTTGCTGGAGAGCACCATGGCTTCTTGCTGATCTGAATGTCTGCATTCTCTGCTGAGGGAAAACCATGGTGTGGTAGATGAGGAATGGCCTATAACTGTCTCATGCCCCTTTGCAGTTAAAACATAGCTAGGATTGTACAATTTGGACCCAGGAGCATATGAGCTCTCTCTGCACTGCTGTTTACACCTAGTGAATCAAACCCTTAGCCACACTTAAAATTATTTTTGTATATTCATAGCTTTTATATAATCCAGAAGTCACTGTATATTGCACTTAATATTTTACAATATGTTTTGGTTTCTCATGCTACTCTAAAAAGAGAATTTTTAAAATAAAGAGTTTTTTAAATAGAGTAGCAAGAGAATCTACAGGTAATTGAGCTATAAGTATATGGCAAGTACACGACATGGTAAATGTTCCATTCCATGTCAAAGTCAAGATATACAGTAGGCTGGTTAAAAATGCTAACTTGTACTCTTTGGAATAACAATAATTTTATACAATTAATAACATTTTCAAAATGCTGAACAAAAAAGACAAGTTAACAAAAAATCATGTAGAAGTTACCTCACATTACTTAATTCTCTTAGTAATTTCCTGTTACAGTGCACTATACTACATTCTCTGAAATGCTTTCCCTGGAATTCAGACTAAAGGCTTACAGATGTATTGTTTTAATGGCAATTAATGTTATATTATGCATGACTTTCTGCTTTTATCATCTGGGTTCCAATGTTCAAACTGCAGTTTGTACAGAACTGTGGCTCTTTAAACTTTACCAAAAAAAAAAAGAAAAAAAAAGAAGGCTTTTATTTAATGGAATGAAGGTTAGAGGGATCTATTTCTGTAACAAGAACAAGTGGAGGATACAGACAATGCAGACTGACCTTGCTTATTCAATATGTAGTTAAAGCACAGAACTGTAGACAAAGAACTAGAGTGTCTTATGGTAAATGCCTCTGTTCTGGGATTGTTTTTTACTGTCAGTCATTATTTTTCTATTCTCAGATTCAAGGCACCTTCTGCCTCCAGGCACTTAAGGGAGAATCCTGATGTCCCAGAATCTGTGACCATCATTGACTTCACTATCTCACAAAACAAAGCTTAAAATATGACATATATACTTTCTTGTACAGATTTTGAGTCATACTGTAACACAAAGCTTCCTCTTATTTATTGATTGTCAGGACTTTTGGGGACAGATTCTCAACCCTTGTGCCTGCAGCACTGCTTTAGCAGAATAAAGAACAAGGAAAGCTCTCTCTATTAAATTGTAGGGCACAGACCCATCAGAGCTGTGTTTAGCCTCTGCACTGAACCTGTTTGCAATGTCACTACCCTCCTTGCAGTCAGTGAGGTGATATGGATGCCTTCAAGGATCCATTCAAATCCAAAGAATGATATACATCAGCACTTGGTAACATCTCCATCTACTCACTGATTTTAGGGGCACACTGTGGCAAATTGACAACTTAGGAGTCCGAAGCTTGAGATCTACCTACCTATGTCTAGTATGATGAAATATGAGGGAGAAAACACCATAGCATGTTAACTGCAAAAGTCTTTGTAGAGCAATTGCAGTCAGTACCATTTGAAACAGCCCTGGATGCTTCATACTCGAAAGCATTTCATCCCCCAGCCAGATTCAGGTGAACATTTTAGAATTTCAGTATCCTGGAGCACAAAGGCAACATTTATCACATGATTGCAATTTCATCCTATCTCAACTAGGTTAGCACTTCTTTTCAAAATATCACCAAACTTTTGTGTAAAGTATTCTAGAAGTTTCCAATTAAGTTTATTCACTTTAGTAGTATTAAAACCTTACCAAAAATAGCTCTGTGCATATTGTGGGTACCGTGAAATCTGATAAATCTTATTGTCATGATATTATAGCACTGCTATGAAGACAGAGTGGGAACATCTGTGATTATTAAACTGTGTTATTTTTGAAGGTGTTCTGGATAACAGTTACACGTGTTACAGAACTGCACCAAAACGAAACACTCTCAAGGTGAAAAATTGATTTCCTTGGAGCTACTGCACAGAAACATGAGACTATAGGACATTAAATGTTGACTTACATGTATTAGACTATTTTGCAGGGGTTCAGAGGCTTCTGATAATAGCTGAGGTTCCTTATAAATACCTTGAGATTCCCTTTTAAAAGGGAATATTTAAAATGTGACTCTTCATCTGTTTTGTAATCAAAGATTGTTTGTAGCCTCCAAAATAAGGTACTCAAAGAAGAGCATTTCACTGTCAAAACACAAATGAAAAAAATGTTGTGTTCCATGTACAAAAACCCCTGTCAATTTCACATTTTTTTTATTAATGCACTATTCAGACAACACAGATTGTAATAGCCATTTCAGTAGCTTCAGAATCCATTTTAAATTCGTATAAATCGGACAAATACTTTACATTGCTTTTAAATAACTGTTATTTTTTCTGAACAGAGATGGAATAATGTATGTGTCTTAATATACTCTGTGTAGATGTAAACCCAAGAGTTCATCTCAATTCTGTCTCCTGATCCAGAAGATACCATGCCAAGACTAAACAGATTAAGACTAATTAAGCTAAGCAGCCCATGGTAGTTTTCCAGGCACTGTGCTGTTTTTTCAGATTAGAGCTGAAGGTGAGATTGTTGTTCTGTGAGGCTGCTAAGGAGCCTGATATTTTTAACTGCTAATCCAGTGGGAAGTTTGCTCCCTAAATTTCAGGATTCTAGGTGAAAATAATAGTTTTTGCCATCAAAAATATAATTTGGTCTTTGTATCTTGCCTTGTTCATTAAAAATTACAACTGGATAGGAATGTATCTTCCATTCCCATAAGGATTTTTGAGGTGTCGGGTTTTCCTACCTTGTTAGAACAAAAGGTGGGCCCGAATTTTCTGTAAAACTAACATTCAAAAAGCAATTAAAATTATCTCAGTCAAAATAATTTAGATAGTTTGATAATTTCAGTTCATCTTCAACATTTTTAATTTTCCCGTTTTGTCTTTATGAAATATTAAAAAAAAAAAAATCAATTTAACTGAGCTGTTTCTTAAACTTAAAACAGAAATAAAGGTTTCAGATAATTATGGTGCTTCATTTTTCCCCTAAGTAAATTTACTTACACATGTGTAAGGACAGTAAAAAGTTTGATCTTTAAAAAATGCAGACCAGATAAAATAGTTATTAAATAATAAAATAATTAAATAATTAAATAATTATTCCATAAAGGAATACTGTCAGGCTTGAGTATTTTTTTTCACAGAATCACAGAATGTCAGGGATTGGAAGGGACCTCGAAAGATCATTTAGTCCAATCCCCCTGCCAAAGCAGGCGTCCAGGCGGGTTTTGAATGTCTCCAGAGAAGGAGACTCCACAACCTCCCTGGGCAGCCCGTTCCAGTGCTCTGTCACCCTTAGAAAGAAGGGTGACAGAGAAGTTTCTTCTCAAGTTTAAGTGGAAC
>NW_010310157.1:36746-38130 GCF_000700745.2 Antrostomus carolinensis | reverse complement strand
TGCCGGAGGCTCCGCTGGGGCTCCCTGCGACCCCGCGCTCCGGCGGGCCTGATCCGGTTAAGCTGCGCCTGGAGCCGCGCGGCGCACGGCCGCTTCTGCTCCGCTGCGGCGCGGAGCTCGCTGGGGATCTGTCTCGCCACCGCCCTCGGCTCCGTGCCCTGTCGCACAAGTATCTGCTTCAGGTTTTGAGAAATCCCATCCACAACGATGACACTTAGTCTCTAATTTCCACCAGCCTGTCACAGTTTGGAGCCCTGTTAGAAAGAGCAGAGTAGCAGAACCTGACTTTTTCTACAAACACTGTAGTTTGTTTTGTCTCCTGAGCATCTTACTGATATTGCAGAAGCCATTGCATCCTCCTTTCCCTCTTTGTTTTGTTTTTTTTTTTTTTTTTTTCCCTTCTCGAATTTCAAGACCAGAAAGAACTTTGTTTCAACTAGTACCTCATGTCCGGAGAATTTCATACACCCTTCATTTGTTAGGCCCAATACTTCTTTTTAACTGAAGTATGTAATTCAGAAAAGCTTGCCTTTTTTTTTTTTTTCAAAATCTGAAATAACAAAAAGATGGAAAATCTATTGCTTGCTTGCTTTTCAGTAACCTTAAATTTTTATCAACATAATTCTAATTTAACATGTTATATAAGAAAAAACAAGAGACCTACTTCAGAGCAGCGTAACTAGCTTGAGCTGCATATAAATTACAATAGTAAACTGTTTTGCAACACATGCTCTACCTCTACCAACAGGTGAGCATTCCTGGCTTCAGTGAAGTACTGCAGAGGCAGTGATACATATGGGTGACTTACAACCTGGACACTGAGTGAAGAAAGCACCTGTTGTCATTCATGCCTGCTCATTTTTCTGAACTCATCTTCTATGTTCCATTTTCTTTTTCTAATACATTAGGTCTGTAGGAACTACATACTACTGAAAACCAAGATCTGTTTAGTTCATCCAGCCAGCTGTTTCCATTTGTTAGACTGAGGAATGTTGTGGTCAGACTGGAAGTTGTGAGTGAAAGCTTTTGTAGTAAGGGGAGCCTCTACCTATTAAAATAATATCTGTGTTTTGTTTTCTAGGTAGCATAATTTAAATATCCAAATAATTTGCTACTATAGTTCAGTATTTTAAAAACAATATCTTTCTAAAATGGCAGTATTTTAATAACTTTGTAACACTTAACCCTCCTAGTGAAAGCACAGAAGTGTAAGACTGCCACTGCATCGGTCGCAATTTTATTTGAAAGTTTAATAATTTTGGTTGTGATTGTCTAATGAATAACCAACCATGTGTGATACTGTGGGTCTCCTTGAAAGTCCACCATCATCAAATGTACTTGTCTCTCAATACATTTCAGTGAGAAGGATGCTATTCCAAGGACA
>NW_010310157.1:0-36722 GCF_000700745.2 Antrostomus carolinensis | reverse complement strand
GAAAGAGAAGAGAGAATGGGGTATTAAGCTTCATGAATAAACCACCTATCTCAAGTCACTGGAAAGTGACAGTCTGCTTCAAGTTTACAGAACAGTATAAAAAAATCTACACTAGTAGATTTGTATTTTTTTAAATTTTATTTTGATGTTGTAATACTAGTGTTCTTTTCTGTTTTCTGATTCATAAATAATTTTTAATCAGCGGCATTTCTTTTCTGCACTTAAAAAAGGTATTATTGATAATATAGTTACATGAATACTGCTGTGGCAGTGGTGCCAGCCAATTTGACAATTTCCCCAGTTAATAACAAAATTTATTGAAAGGCTCAATTTTCTTCTACATATTTGTTCACACACTTTTTCTCTCTTTTGCTTTGGAATGTATCATATCAGCCTATGCATTAGCCAATTGTTTTAAGATTCTTGCATGCAAGTTACCTTTGACAGTTTGTTAAAAATCCTATTCATAATAGATGTTTTCTGTCATCTTTTGTACCTCCTAATAGTCTACAAAGCACTACATGTTTCTCCTGCTTTGAGAAACAACTTCAACCTCCTTCTTTGCAAATTCATGGCAAACACATCCATTTTATGCACTATATTTATAATTTATTAGCTTCAGCTAGTGATGGACCCATACCATGATTAGGATGTCTTTTGCATTGGTGTATTTTAACGTGTCTTCCTAAGTTGCTCTCCAACCATAGAGTTTGTCTCGTATTTTTTTTCTTCTAACAGAAATCTGTTGGTAGTATTTTAATTAGTGGGGCTTTTAAATTTCTTTTCTCTTTTTATTGTTATTCTTAATAGTAATTTCATTTCATTTCTTAGGTGGGATGAGCTTTTAGCCACACTAGTCCTTTTATATAATTGATTCCTTTTTGCTATCTGGTAACCATTTCTTAAATAACTTTTACTTCTCTTTCACTTTTCTTTGTCTACGCTTTGCCTTCCCCTTACATTTTACATACTATTTTCTTCAGTACCAGGAAATTATTCCCATTTTTTGAGGCTCCAGTCATATTGCTGAATATACCTGATTTCTGCTTACTCATACTAACTGTAATCAGGTCATGATTCTTAAGTAACTATGGAAATGCAGCTCCTGCAGGTAAATTACTTGTCTTCCCTGGGCATAACAAGGCCATTCACCTATGGAGTACACTATCTTTAAAAAACACAACCAACCACCAACAACAAAAAACAGTTACATCTTTAAATATTTGTAGTTTTAAGAACTGGCAGCATGAGACCTCCTGAATTGGTCTCAATGATAATGCCAGATGTGGATTTAGCAGAGAGACCAAATGAGCTGTGACCCTTCTGCCTACAAGTGTTACCTCAAGCAAAATGTCCATTGCAATATGATGCATAGCACCTACATTACTGCATAGCCCTATGTTCATATCAGAGATGTACCTGTCCATGATTAAACAAATTTCCATTCACCACAGGTATGGGATTAAAGAACAAATTATTCCTTTTTTTTTTTTTTTTTTTGTTTGACATAGTTGCCTGCAGGCCACCTTGTTACCTTGCTCTAGTCTTTACTTCATACCACAGTAATCCATAGGGATTCAAGATCATTCACATCAGTTACCAGTCATGCTACAGCAAGTAACTGGTAGCACTTATTTTCTTTGGGATCCAGATGTTTTATCTACTTTTATCTATTGCTCTTCCTGAATGAGTGGTTCTTGTGAGTTTAGCATTCTTAAGATACAGCAAGAATATTTTCATTAAAAGTGGTATACAGAACTGAAATAAGGAAGAAAATTACAGTTCAGAAGATAGCTGTGCTTAGTTCTATTATTAAGAAATTTCAACATTGGTTCATCTGGTGCCTGACTGGGGGGGGAAGCTTTTTTATTTATTTTACTAGAAGGTAAACAGGAAGTGCATGGAGCGAGTGTCACATGATCTGAAGTTATTGGGCTGAAAATTAGACATTGTGAGTAAGTCAGTATTTGATGTTCTCAGTGTTGTCAGTGTAGCAAGGGAGGACCTGCAGAAGCCAATTCACCCTGTCCCATTGTATTTGTATACAAGCCCTGAATGAGCTGGATCCCTCTCTGTAGACATGTCTCACAGACGATTACAGAAAGATTCTGCAAAATTTTTTCTGCATCCATATGTAATCTTTTTGATGGTTAAAAATTAGCTGAGATGAAGTATGGGTTTTGTTTTGCTTGCTTTCTTAGTAGAAGCTGATACAAGCTATTCAGCTTCACTGTAACTTTCAGTGTTTAATTTTTTAAACTGTTTTTTCATTCAAACTCACTTGTGTTACTGTGCTAGTAAAAACATCATGGTGCCTTTACAAAATATGTTTACGCATAATTACAGCTTTGTGTCTCAGTTATTTTTCATAACTGCTGCTTTCATGACTGCAGCTTACTTCCTTCCAGATCCTGCCAACCTGTACTGTGACTAAAAGTAAAGTGGTTGCTGTTACTGTTGGCATTGGATATAACTGAGTTCAGCTCTGAAGATGAGAAAAGTTAACCAACTTTCCTACCTTTGTAATTTGTCTAGTGTATATATTTTTTTTTAAAATTAGATGCACTTTTCACTTTATCCACATAGTTTCCATGTGTCTGGAATGCCCACTGACTTTTAGCAAAAGTCAGTCATTTTCTTTCAGAGATGTTGGTTTTTCATGGATATGTAATAATAATAACAACAGCAATCGTAATTTCTCTAGGTCTCTCACTAGTTGTTCAAATACACATGCCTTCAATTGTCTTTATCCCAAACCTCTGATTACATCATTCTGTTCCCTCCTCTATTTCCCCTGGGTACTGTTTTTAATATTCCAGACTGTAGAACAAGTTTACATAGATAACCTTTTAAAAAGTTTTATGATTTAAAAAAATTAAAACGATTTATGAATTTTGTCATTATTTATGATATTGTACTATTCTATAAGCCTGAAGAGTTAGAAACAAGAGGGTGTATTCCAGCTTTTTAAAAAAATGCTGTAGTTGTTTCTTCCCTCCCACCCTCCCAGAAGCAAGCCATCTGATTTAAAAAGCTGTGACATTTTTATGTATTGCACTATAGATATTTTAAACTTATTTATCAGTAATTTTGGTTTCTGTGCAGTTATGTTCATTACAATAAAAGTTATTACTTTTGGATGTGGGTACAGAGGGAACAGATACAAATGCACTCATAATTTAAAACTTAAAAAAAATACTTACATTTAAGAAGCCTTTTCAGTCCCATGAGGAGTGAGAGACAGATTTTTTTTTATCAGCAGTTTTTGAATGCATGGCTTTGGTCTAATGACTGAGATGGATGTCACTGTGTTTGCTGCAAAATTCTTACCCCATTTCGGTGAGTGACTGTTCTGTGAACAGGCCATAAATGCGTTACACACATCGTTTGTAGCGGTATTGTCTAACCAGGAGAGGGAACACTTCCCTATAATTACTTCAGGACCTGGGTGTGGTCTACGAAAATTAAATAGAGCATGGCATGTGTAAGAATCGGGTTGCTCGTTTGGTGGGTTTTGTTTTTGTTTTTGTTTTTTTTTCTTGATCTCAGACATTATAGATGAGCAGAAAGGTGACGTCACCGATTTTCCTCAGAAATCTAAGGCAGCTGAGGATTTTTGCCTCAGGGCTTCATGCTCTGATTTAAACAAATCTTTTAAAAATAGTTCATTTCAGATGCATGACTTAATAGATTTCAAAGGCCTGTAAAGGTTGTGTCATTGCAAAAAATGAGTTGCTATACACTACTTGAAGTATTCACACATTTCCCCTACTGCCGAAGAGTACCTCTGCTCTGGTGAACTCATCTCCAAGTCTAAATAATTTGTTTGTGGTTGCTAAGAGACAATGCTTACCTTGGTTCATTGTTAGCCCTGTGACAAATAGTATTAGGTCTCCTATGGTATCAGGATGAGTAAGATGATTAACCAATCATATATAAGGCTGTCCTCTATTGTCCCTACAGAATTATTATATGTAGGGGTAAGTAGTGGAAGAAAGGCAAAGCAGATAACAATTGTGAGCATTCAACAGGTGCTCCATGAACAAAGATGACAGATGCTCCTACCAGTGCTGGGATCTCATTGCTACTGTGATACAAGCACTCATTTTCCTCCTTCAGCAGTAATAATTTCACACATTTACACTCTTCTTCAGGACGAAAATCACTGATGCCGTCTCTGTATCTGTATGTATCTTTACAGATGAAGAATGATTTAAGATGCCAGACAGACTCAGTGTACTAAAGCTAAGGAAGGCTTCTGACATTAAACCAACATTTCATTTTGATGGGGGTGGGGAAAAAAAAAATTATAAGCAGATATTGTCTTGTCAAAGACTGAGGCCTAGCAAGACCATAAACATCTGTACCATAGCACCCTGGAAGAACATATATGTGAAATTGCTATTTACATGAAAGAAAAGACCATAGGGATTTTATTACTCAGTAGGACTTTAAACAACTTACTTTTAGAGACATAACAGTTATTTTCTGAATGAATCCTGGCTTTGTGGTTTAACTTAGCGAGGAAAAAAGAATAAAGCAAAAAGCAAAAAACCCCACAAAAACAACAACAAAAAACATCCCACAAAACCAAACAGCATTGGTTTAATGGACAGACTGTTATGATTCTGTAATCAGACCCTATGTGTACCAGTGGCTAGAGATCTTTATCCAGGACTTACATAAGAAATGTAAACTCTATACATGAATATGAGCTGCACTATGAAGATTAACTGAATGCAATGATTGAAAAAAAAAAACCCAAACCAACCAATCAAACAAAAAAAAAAACCCCAAACCACTGGACATATTCTCTGGAAGCAAGGGAGTGAGCAAATAGGGACAATGCCCTTAACAACATGCTTTGACTTTTGGTCAGTCCTGAAGGGGTCAGGCAGTTGGACTAGATGATCCCTAGTAGGTCCCTTCCAACAGAAATATTCCATTCCATTCCATCACCAGACTGTTTGCGTGGAGGTGGTTGGGTCATTTGTCTTCCCCAGGCATCACAGTGTAGCAATCAAAGAAAGACAAGCAACAAAACTGTGAGGAATGGCTGATGCACCAGATGGTTGTGCTGCTATCCAGAGGGACGTGGACAGGCTGGAGAACTGGACTGCTTTCATGACTGCTACTATACATATTGTTGCAATCACCTGGATGAACAACAGCTATGTTGAAACCACCTGCAGTCCTGCACTAGAATAGGGACTCTGTTCTTGCTATATCCTTCGTTGTAAATCTGTCCTTCCAGAGGCCTTGCTGTCTTCCTCAGTGACTGTTAGAAGCTCAATAGGCTATGGCCTTTTTCCTCCCTTACTTTTAAGATACTTGGTTTTATTCCTACTTGTAGCTTAAAACTGTGCAAGTCCTTTGCATTTCTTGTACACAATTTTCTAGGTAAAAGGATAGTATTCTTTTTCTCCACCCATTCTTCAAAGGTCCATTTGCCTCTCTTCCTTTAAAAATACATAATAGAGAGTGCTGGGGGGTGGGGTGGGTGGAGGGAGAACCCTCCTTAGGAAGAAAGCTGTAGTGAAACTAAGCTTGCATTTCCTGTGAGTGTCAGTGCTGCTTCTGGCTCAGTATCCATGGAAACCTGATTTCCCATCCTGATGCAGGAATTAATTGAAGATCCCATCCCACTTGCTTGGGGAATCACTATGATATTAATTTACATCAGGCTATCAGGCTCACTTTATTATCTCAGACACTCTTTTAATTACTTTTTATCAGAATAAAAGGTGGAATTAGCTTTCACCAACTTAATAAAAAAAGACCATCTAAATCTTTACCTCTTCAAATCTAGGGCACAGCACATAAAGGCTACACCTTGGAAAAAAAATATTTAAAATGGAGCTTGGCCAAAACGTCAACAGGAGACGGCGCACAGTTGGGAGTGCTCTATGCAAATCTCCTTTCCCACATCATACACTCAGATCTAAAAGTCACTGTCCACCCTTCAATATCAGAACATACTCTCCTTTTCCATGATTCGTCTGTCCTAGGATGCAACGTGCAAAGCTTCAAAGAAAATAAGCCAAGAGGGACTTTTGCTAGGGAATATTATTTCCAGACTTATCTTTGAAGGCTTTTCATTACTTACAAACACAAGTATGTCAAGTTCCCACAGGGTCTGCTCCTGGATTACCCATCTCTGTATATCTACCTTTGAACTTTCTTTACTCTTGCTTTTATTTCCTGCTTAATTCTGTAGTTGCTTTCCCCATTCCCTTTATTTCTCCCTGACCTCCAAATCCTCTTATCTACACTTTGTATCGGCTGGTCCTTTTGTAACCATGACAACTACATCATGATGTCAGCAAAGGATCTCACTACTGTCTGAGGAACTGTAACTCATTAAATGCAAGGGCTGTTGCTTCAGTTGACGTTTAGTGTCCTGTACCTAGGGGAGGAGTTTTGTTTGGAGTCTTCTATATTTTGTCTGTGGGCCAGGAAAGGCCCATTTCCTGTGTTAGCCAGTATCCTGCCCTTCTCCAACTCTAATATGTGCTACTGAGATATAATCCTTCCCACAGATGTGGGCTGTTCAAGGAGCATTATCGCAGGAAAGACAGCAGGGTTGTTATCATAGAGGGATCATACAGTCCTTGGGTTAGATCCAAGAAGTTATGCTGTGTTGCTCTGTTTCATCTCAAACACTGTCAGTTTATGAGAAGAAACTCACTGGTCTTAAACTGTAATCCCAGGTGCTGCAATATCTGCATATACTTGCTACAGAATAGTTTTGGATTCATAGACAAAGCTAAGCAGCACTGTTCTCTCCGACTGGTAAAAGCAGGCGGGGAAAAAATTAAAGTAACATTTTTAACTGACTTAGTGGCAAAGCAAGACATGTTAAACAAATACTTAGGAGGATGAAGAAATACCATAGACCAGTGAAAGGCTGTACTGGAGTACAAAGACAGCAGTATTTTTAAGGAAAATAATTTTTCCTTCTAGCTGGATTTACACATAACATGTTCTGTTATACTGCTATTCACCACCAAGACCGAGAACTGTGATTAACTGCTCCTTAGTCTCAGACTGCAGTTTCCCAGAACCAGACTCTTTAGGCATCGAGGAATTCAAATGCTGTCAGAGATAAGGAGTCAGCCAAATTTAGACTTGCAAGAAGGAGAGCAATTAGTAGGCAAGCACCTACTTCCCACCCATAGCAATGCTAGACCTTCTTTGTGTTCTCCCACTGTAGAAACATCAACTTGCTTGTACTTCCTCTTTCTCTTCACATCAATAAAGACCATCAGGTGCTGTGAATCTAAAGTCCTGGGATAAAGTAACACCTCAGTAAAAACACCTGTTTTATGTTCAGCTGTTCAGTTGTTTTCCTCTAAGAAAGTGCTGACAGAAACCATCATGAAAATACTACAAATTAATTATATAACCTCTTCTGTCTTTCTTCAGTCAGTTCAGGCTACTTAACACTTCAAAAAGAACCTTAAAAAAGGTGAAGCTAGCAAATACAATTCAATGTGAGCTTAGGATGAAAGGGCAAACACCATGAAGCAGTGAGGCAGCAAATCTAGAACAAATAAGCACAAGTACTTTTCTGTACTAATACACAATGGAACTTGATGCTGGATGATGCTGTACAGGCTGTAAGTATAAACAAATACAAAATAGACTACATAAACTATAATGAAGGATAGCTCTATTGGGGGCTATTAAACATAGTGTTGAGAAGTAGCATCTCACTAAGGGGATCACCTAGTGGTATATTCGACAGTGGGGGCAGGAGAAAGAAAAATCACTCTATGCTTGCTTTGTTTGTTATATATCATCAGCACCCACTATTGGAAACGCACGGTCAGGAATTAGATGGGTTAAGAAGACCTGATCTGTCAGTTTTTCCAAAGTCAAAGCTCAATAAAGTACAGAAAAATTCTCAAAAATTTTAAAAGTCTTGCTTTCATAAAAGAACAATTACGATGCAACACAGCTATTTAAAAAAAAGGGGGGCGGGGGAGCCTAAATATTTAACCTCTCAGAATATAAGAGTAGGAACACCATGAAACAAAAAGGAAATACATTTTTGCACAGTACCTGATGCATGGAACTGTTGTGAAATACTGTGGAGATATACATTCAGCAGATGCAGAAAGCATTGAGCACATGTGATTAACAACATGTTTCAACCTGGATTTATTTTAAAGAAGGACTCTTCCCTGTTCCAACATCACTGGTCCTTCATAGCATAGTCCAAATTAAATCTTGGTAACTACTAAACAGAAGCACCGTTAACCAGGTCAAGACAGTCAACATTAGTTTGCAATCATCTACCTCTGAATCACTCAGTACCATCAGAGAGATGAACCTGGGTTGGCTAGACTACATGTCTGAGGCAATTCAGCAGCTGTATCCCCTTTTGGGAAGGGTTTAAACTTTGTCATAGGAACAACAGAAAAGGAAATTCAGTGTATTTCAGATCAAAGGGTAATTTAATCAATCATTTTTATATGAGGGCCTTAAGAAGAAGCAAAAAAGACAATTCTGTTCTATTATGACAAAAACTTCAAACCAGTATCTTCAAATCTGAAATGTTAATGAGAAACTCTTATTGCTGCTACGTCCTACACATAGCATTCTGTTTCCCACAAGCAGTTACAGTTCCTGTACATAAATTAGATATTGCCAAACCTCCTCCTTTCTACATTATTTGCCTTTCTTTGTTGTTGTTAAAAAAAAAAAAAGTTTCTCAAAAAGGTATGCTAGTCGAAATTTCGATGCTATTCACGTGCTTTATTTACCTGTATTTATCTAGTAGTCTAGTATTTATCAGTGAAGTTCCTTCTGGCCTTCAGATCTGTTATAAACAATCATCGTGCTTCAGCCTGCTTCCTCCTGTTTGGCCTCTTTAGGCTTTCATTTTTTGCTTCCCTGCAGCCTTTTATCAGTTTCCCCCACTATCCAGATACACTGGTCACTAATTTGTTTTTGCTTAGAGATGTTTGGGTGCAGCAAGGTGTAATGTAGCAGTTCTACAAATACTATTTAAGATTTTCTCTGTATCACTGCAGACAGCTTCCCGTCCCCAGCTTGTTTCTCTCTATATTTGCAATATTGTAAGTGAAAATAGCATTTGCTACACCAAAGGAAGCAATATCTGAAAAGTGACAGGAGAACCAATGATTCCTCAGCCACTAAACCTAAGTCTCAAGGTTACTAATTCTCATTCCCTGCCTCCCCCCCCCCCCCTTAGCAAATGAAATGTTATTTTGGCAGGCATTTCTTAGTCTTATGTTCAGCCTCCTTTTCTACTCTTTTCAGTATTTGCACAAGTTTCAAAACAATCTTTGGGACCTACAGTACAGAAAAGACCCAAGATGATTCAGAATCTCCCAAAAGCAGCAAGAAGAGTGCTACCAATTTTCTTCTGCTTGTAAGCATGTTTTTTTTTTTCTACTACACAACTCCACAAAAGTCCCTGAAGTGAGAAAATTTTTTCCAGTCTATGAAGCACAATATATCTGTTTCTGCTTTTATGGTTTTCCTGAAGGGCAACTTAATCAGTTTAATGCATTGGAGGCAGTGAAAGAAGGGAGAGTTTTCGCATGTGGAATTATTTTTTGGCAACAGAAGTTTCTGCTAATGCATGGAATGGTGCAGAGACAAGGAAATCCAGAACGGGTCAGCTCTGGTTTCTTACAATAGTTTTGTTAGGGATAATACTAGTAATCCAATTAAGCTTGTCAAGTCTGGAGTAGGTCCTCAGATTTCCTTTATAAATAAGGCTAGGATACAAGTGTTTCCAGAATATATGTACTAGTATTTTCCTTCTTCCATTAGACTAAAAAGTTTACTCCAATCCATCCTTCCATAGAAAGAACTGTGCTTGTAAAAAAAATAAAAAAAATCAGCAGAAATCAGCAGCTTCCATTTTAGCTTTCTTGTTGAGAAAAATATTTAAACTACAGGGTTTAGAGGATATACAAGTGCATTGATACTCAGCAACAAACTGTGGAAATGCACCACACTTCTCTTCCCCTACTACAGGGAAGCAGTCAGGCCCCTGCCTTGCTCTTTCAGTTCTTTCTGTACTGCTGTTATTTCCAGTTTGGCAAAGTTTTGGCTAGTGAAGATTCAGCTGATCTATATAAAAGAGAATAATGGAGTACAAGAATACAAGTAATAACAACAGCGCCACAAATTCACAGGTAACAGAAATGTTTTCCTGTCTTTCAGGAAAATTTAAAAATACCTTTAGCGATGGTTTAATATATTTAATTATATGTGCTCACACATGTAATTCTATGACATTTAACTGACATGCATTTTCCAGATTTTCTTCCACATCTTTAAAATACATCTGTCTTTGCATCTGAGGTACCTTCTGATTCTAGCATACTCTAAATTCTCCAGATATTTTACTTTATAAAAAATTAACTTAGTAAATATTCCCAAAAGCAGTTTCTTGCTAAACAGATAGGTTTCACTTTACATTCAGTATGGTTGAATTAAATTAATTCCAAAGGATTAACATATAAGCTTTCATATAAGCTTTTTTGTCTCTTCAGATAGCAAGATGTTGCTCTTGCACAGCACATGACTTTTAAACTTACCTGTTAACTGCTTTGGATAACCTTCAGAGAAGAACAGATGACACATCTGTCTCCAATATATAATGATGAGGTTACTGTTACCTACTGCTAAGTTTTTGAGATGTACAGAAAGAGTTCATGTCTATACTTTTCAGTAGCATAAAGGACTTATTATATTACCCAGTACTTTATTAGATTAATATGACCTTGCTGTTAAAAAAACATACATATTCTCTGTTTCATATTATATACACAAATCACAGTATGGACAAATGGATTGACTATATTTGCCCTGAGAGTTTCAAATTAATTTGGTTGTTGACACACACTCAAAACACCAAATAACAGACTTATTTTATTAGTAGAAAGAGATTATATTTATGTTCAAAAGGCTAGAGCCTACACTGTAAAAGTAGTCACTGTCACTGTAAAAAGGAAATTAGGTTTGAACACTTATATGCTGTAAGAAAAATAAAATAATTACAAGACCTATTTACCAACAAAAAAGTGCCATTTTCTCAGTATGCAGAAAAAAACATGGGGAAAAATAAATTCTTCTTTCTATTACCTTCTTCAAGCTTTCATTTGACGTCATGTCTTCTGGTAAGCCATACATAAATAAAAACAGAGCAGCTTTGCACTTTTTTTTCCCCCCAAATCCTACGTGACAAGTTACCTGGAAAAAAAAAGTAACTGGAAGGTCTCTTCTATGAATGTATGTTCTTCCTTTGACTCAGCTTCAGTTTCTTCCACAATTAAAGGACCAAGCCAAAACCCAGACAATCCAGAGATCCAGACATCAAAGCAACAATGACAGTGTAGATATGCAGCTTAGAAAGCAAGCAATAAGTAGAGTTTCATTTTTGACTGAAGTCAGATTTGGGCTATTTTTTGAAATAAGGCCAGGTAATCCTGTCCTTTTCCACAGCAATTGCAAAGCTGGTGAAAGGAAGATTCAAGGCATTTTACCATTGTGGAATAATCTGCTACAGAAGTTGTATTTCTTGTGTTTTTGATTGGCACGTTGGTGTTGTGTGAGGCAAGAATGGTTCATAGCATATTACACTGTAGCTGTATCCACACCATATCAGGGCTGCAACACCTCTCCTATGAAGAAAGGCTGAGAGTTGGGGTTGCTCAGCCTAGAGAAGAGAAGGCTCTGTGGAGACCTTATTGTGGCCTTTCAGTACATACAGGGGATCATAAGACAGACAGATACCTTTTATCAGGGCTTGTAGTGACAGGACAAGAGGTAGCAGTTTTAAACTGAAAGAGGGTAGGTTTAAAATGGACCCAAGGAGGAAATTTTTTACAGTGAGGCTGGTGAGACACTGGCACATGTTGCCCAGAGAAGCTGTGGATGCCCCAGCCCAGGAAATGTCCAAGGTCAAGAGGGATGGAGCTTTGACCAACCTCATCTAGTGAAAAATGTCCCTGCCCATGGCAGGGGAATTGGATTAGCTGATCTTTAAAGGTTCCTTCCAACCTAAATCCTTCTATAAGTGCTTTTGAGCAAATGCTGGGTTATGTATTTGTGGAATATAAATATGCAGTTATGCATCTGTAGAGTACTAAACACACATTAGGCCTGGCCTACGGCCTAGTCTGGATAACACTGCTCGAATTCTTGCAGTTTGCTGGTGGGTTGGGAAGGGAGGGAAGAGCAGTAGTTGTTTCCTGGGATTTTTCTGCTTTATCATTTATCATAATATTTTAACTTTGAATTATCATGTATGCTATAAAACAAATATTTTAATTGAATTGAATTTTATCCTAAGCTGAGCAAGAACACCAAAATCAACCTGACTGAAAGCTCACTGCCACTTCCTGATTAATATGCCAGAAGGTTGGCATGACATTTCTATGGAACGTCTCTGTGCTCTTGGGACTGATGATTCAGTGCAGAGCTGCTTGGAATTTCTACAAAACTTTAGCCCTCCTCGCTTCTCCAATGGCTTCCTTTTACGAGCCTGTCAAGCAAACTAAAAATAATTGCTTTGTGTACAATAACCAGGGGAAAGATGGAATTTTCACAGCACAATGTATTAGCTCACTAGAAAAAGGAAGCTGCCTTTTCAAGAGCAGCATGAAACGCATCTCCCATGTTTAAGTCTTTATTTTTTCTGCAGTTACAAAAAAAATAATGCTAAATTTTAAGGTGCATAGTGAGTAACACAAGCTAAAAGAGTATGCAATTAAGGTCTCTATAAGGTCAATTTGATGAAATTTTTTCCTTGCTTGTCATAGTTTCATAAAAGAGATCAAGGAAAAAGCTGTGTTTAGAATGGGCTAGTAACTGGCAAAACAGACACGTGAAAGAACTGGAAGTCTTAAAACAAGTATAAAATAACAGACTAATTTTGGTTTTCACAACAATGCAGAGTTTAGAGACTAGTTACACCACAAATTAAATTGTATTCAATGGAAAAGACCCATTTCAAGAAAAAGAATGCCCCATCGTACCTCTCGAAGTCCAGCTACTGTCCCCACAGGCCCACAGAAAGAAGCATACCAATCTGTGTCCTGTGTGTAAGCGATTCTGCTACAAGTCACCCTTTGATTCACAGCAAAATAGAACAAAGACAAAAGAAATAATGAGATCCACTAGTAAGTAGCAGGCAAGCACCTTACAAACATTCTTCCCACATGAGAAACATGTAAAATGCAAACATATTTTAAACATACAGACCTATTTATGAAAGTAACTACAGTGGGGGAGTCAAAGCCCTCTGCACTCGATACAGGTAAATAAGAACAAATTGACAGAATTTACCACATGAGAGAGGCAGGTAGTACATTCACAGACACCGAGGAAGATATGGTGTTGACTTTTTAGATTGGGTCACATAGGAAGTACCCATTACATGAAAGAAAATGATTTTTGGGAATGCTGGGATAAGTGCATTGTATGCATATTATATAACTCATGAAATTGTGTAATTTAAGCTTCATTGCAGGTAAATTCAGAAGGAACAGAACAATTTTATTAAGAACTTTTACCACATTTAATTATATATCCATATTTTTAATTTTCCAAGATAACATAAGTGTTTTTGAAAAGGAATTGAGTAGAATACTTTAAAACCTGATACACTTAATTAATGTAATAAATCCAAACCCAGTGCAAGTTAAGATGCATTGTAAAAGCTGTTGAACACAGATATGAAAACCAAAGGAAGTTACAATATCTAGCAGCTAAATTCCTTTTGATTTCATGGTAATAAATGATTTTTTAAAAAAATTAAAAAAGGAAAAGAAAAGAAAAAAGCAACTTGAAAGGACTATCTTCCAACAAGAAATAATGCCTTCAATCACCTGGAAAGAACTCTGGAAAGCAAGATGTACTGAGCAGTAAGAAATCGTTGGATCAATATTTGTTATATATATTATGGAAGCAAGAAAAGATCACTGTATGTGATTTTCATTTGCATTACCTCACATGTGGGGAGAAGGTAATTCTACTTTTAAGGAGTCTACGTTCATACCAAACACTTCTGCACAAAGGATTCGGGCAAAATGCACAGAATTCAAATCAGAATGCATTTTATACAAAGACATTTAAAGGTTTAGGTATGTAAAGGTTAGTAAAATACCATCTTCTGTGTCCACAAATCCATCTGGGATGCATGGTTGAGATGCACGCACTATAGGAATGACACTGTCAAATTAGGGTTAAATGAGTAACTTAAACTAAACAATGTACTGAATTACTTCTTTCTTCTATTTTGAGTAGTTCTAAACAGGCCAGGATTTTCCGGACTTCATAGCTCTAATTGTTTGTCTTCCAACATCTTCCTTCAAGTCACTTCTTCAAGATCAGTGTTTTCTTCTACCACAGATGAGTAGATCTGTGTACGGTGACTTCATTCAACCGATGTATGTTCCTCTTGGTCACTGGCTTTGCTGTACCTACATGTTGATTGACAAGGTCTTCTTTCCCTGCTTCTGACTTTTGCTTTCTTGCATGGAAACTTATCATAAATCCCAGTACGTGAGTTAGCGCCACTGTCTGAAAGAATCCAAATTATTTTGATGGGACTGTTTCTCCTATTGCACTGCTAGAATATACAATTAATGAATTCTGTAAAAATCAATTAAGACTATGACTGCTTTTTCTGCAAGCTGAGTATGGCAGCATTTACAGTGTCTTTTACTACGATGATGGCAGAAGCTCCATAGCAACAGCATGCTTGCACACCTGCCAGAACCACATTGCTCCTGTACTGTCTTATCAGGAAAACTGTTTTGATATGTATAATCACAGTTATTTAGTTTGTGTGCTGAAGAATTTATTCTGATTAAAAGAATGCCATTTTAACTGAAAAGCTGTGTTTATTTGTCAGTAGTTAGTACTGGTTTCACTGTTCCAGCTTTTTGGGAGTTTAGAGTGACAATATTTCTTTGGTGCTAAGGAACTGGAAGTTTTGGCCTCCTTCACCTGTAATTCACTAATATACAAACATGTGAAAAAACTGTTTGGAGGGTTTAAACATACATTCCCTGAAATAACTCTTCATTTCCTTCATAGAATCTCTGATCCTTTTCTTTACATGTACTCATTTCAAAAGGGTCTTTGCCCACTTAACACCGTCCAAGAAAAGCTTTTCATAACGTACACACAAGCAAACCAAAACAGATGAGATAAAAAGCAGCCAAATGGCTAGGCACAATTATATGAAGTAACATTTAATACAAATTTTTAAGCTTAAAACCAGAGTGCCATGGATATACCATTGCACCTCTGACACTACCACTTATAGCCAGTGGACTAAGGCTCTAAAATGAAACTTAAGTGTTTCACTGATCATTGCCTGTAGCATGGTCCATTACAAACAACACAAGGCCTGGTCTCACATGTCAGATCAAATGCAGAAGAACGAATACATCTTACTCAAGACACTTCATTGCTTTGTATCCTCATTTTCATTTTGATCCTTGTCTTATGTAGCCAAATGACATTTATGATTTAGAAACAATTCTAATGGTTTCTATATTCTAGAAAGAACACAAATCATCCCCCCGCTACTGGTGGGAAAAAAAAGCACACCAACTCAGGACACGTAGCTCCACTCTCATTCCATGGGAAGTCAGGATGATGAGAAATGCACAGATCTACTGAATGCACAGAATGGTTCCAAAGCCTCATGGTTATCCACACTACTAAATAATGACAGCTCTAGTGAGTCAGCATCAGAAAGCAGAATGAATGCTCCTGACCAGATAATAATCTGTGGGATCCAAAAGGATTATCTCCATCATTGTGCTAGCAGACTGAGCTGCCTGATAAGCATCTCTAACCTATTACCTACAACTCACAAACTCAGTGATACTTTATACTTGAACCTGCTAGACCAGGAGGATAAAAGGTTGAAATTCAAGAGTTGCCAGTGTTCTAACAAACAGGGAAAGCCCAAACCTGTGCAACTCATTAACTGCTCCTGTAATAATTCTGCATAGGTCAAGTGCTGTTGCACCATATTTGAGCATACAACGAATACATAAACATACACTTGTCCTCTGGGAAAAGTGGGGATATAAAAATGTCACAGACACAGAGAGCAAAATAACCACATAATATTTTTCACATATGCCCAGAAATACAAACAACTTCTGTTTACTACAAACAATTCAGCTTCTGACTGCTGGGGTTGGGACCATCAACTCCGAGCTGGTTGAAACAGAAGGAGCAGCAAACCTGCCTCCATCCTGAGGACATCCACAGGTGCAGAAGGCTGGCAAGTTTAACATTTGTAGCACTGGCAGGAAGAACTGACAGCAAGGGGAGAAAAGAGAAAAGCTCCACCTACACAAGAGTCACAAATGAAAACTACACTTGGGGGCGGGGGGGGAAGGCTACGTGGAATTTCAAATTCAAAAAGATGTCAACTCAATCAAAAACAGACTCAGACCATTAGTGCTGTTATTCAGTTCTAGCTGGAGACCACTGGCTTGCGACCCCACTATCCAAAAAAACATGTGGAAAGATACCAGTAGAGCCCTGCTAGTTGAACACCTCTTATTCCAGTTACTACAACTGCTATTCCTGACTACCCACTCTACTCACTACCAGGGCCTGTGGAGGACCAACTGTTGATGATAACCACAGAAAATTCGTCTCACAGCCCATTTTTCTCTCATAATGTCACACACCTTCTGCATCTGCTGGCTTTTCAGTAAGTAAGCCGAGCTCTTGCTACCTGCCCTGCAAGACTGCAATTATTTCCTCACTAATCTAGTATTTCATGCCTAGGTATAGTAGCTATATAGTATTGACTAAACATTCATGCTTCTGCACATGCACCCAGAAAGAGATATTCACCATTCTCTAACTTTGCACATATAAAATCTTTCCACCCTCTGTCCTCCCAGGAAGTTATTTGCAGTCCTAATTTAGGTAGGTCTCCTATATGTGTAACAGTAACACTATTTGATTCTACAGCAATCTGTACCTATAGGAATGAAAAGACCACTTAACAAATAAACTTGTGATTTGAATCAAAGTCCTCAGTTAACAGCTGGAGTGGTGGACACAACCTAATTGAGAGGCAACATATAAGTGAGGAAACAAAGCCAAGACAAACCAGATTCTCAAAACTTGTCTTGGCTTTTACATGGTAGAAATAGTAGGACCCTGTATTGATTTTCATATCTTTATTCAGCAATGGGAGAGGGAGAAATAAGACTAAACACATAAAAAAAGACATGGAAATAAACCAAAACAATTTAGGAGCACAGCTTGAGAAGATAACAAAACAGTAACCTTTTAAAGAAAAATATTCACAGGCATCAATAATAAGAAACTGGGGTAGGGGGTGGGAGGAAACTATGCAAACTCATTAGCAAAGAACAAAAAGCCATACCTGCAACTCAGAAACCTATAAACCTATTCTGATGACAAATGGAGACTTCCATTCAAATTATCTGAGACATTTCTCTGTCAAAATAAACTGGAAGTAAAAAGTGAATAAATAACTTCCAGAACCTCTCTCCCCTACCCACATCAATAACTAAGCCTCTACCAAAGCAACTTTTGTCTAGAGGTGCCACCATACACTTGTGTTCAGTTACGCTTGGAGCACCACCATTTACAAGAGAGGCCCACATAAAACAGCAGCAATATATAATATTCAAAATTTAGTCCTTGGATGACGCTTTTATTGTCTTGCCAGCTACTACAATCTTCAGCAAGTTGATACAGCCTGAGCAGACACCATACAATCAGCTGTTCCAAATACTCTTTAACCCCAACAGAAAGGCTGTATTTACAGTCTCATGACTCTTATACCTCAAGGAAAACTTGGCCAGGAAAGCTGCTTCTAGCAGAAGTTTCAAAATAACTGAGAAAGGAAATAAGGATTAGCTGCCACCTGTGGAATGAAAGCACATTTGCATCAATAAAACCTTTTGTATCATATTCTCGGGAGAAATGGAAGAAAAAAAAAAACAAACAGGTCCTTTGAAATAGGAGAAAATAAATGGAAGCAAAAGAGCAAGATATCAAAGAGATAATACACAATTTTCTTTAATGGTCTTCACAAAAGAGAATGTAAAAAAACATACCTAGAAATAATCTGGGTAACAAAGCAAGCACAACATGAGAGTAGGATGTTTTAGGGTTTCTACATTTAAGTCATTATACTAGAGCAAGTGATCAAACTTTTAATGACTCTACAAAAAACTAGTGAAAGAATTCAAACAGCTTCCTCTCCCCAAAAAGGCCCAGTAACCCACTCATTTATCATCATCATGCTTCAGAGCATGGGTAAAAAGGTGACAGTGTCAGGAAGAATCTTTTCCAATGTGTGTGTAAATTCCAGACTGCCCACTGGTCATCAAATAGACTGAGCAGCATCAGAGATGGGAAACTGGACTAGGTGAACCAGTTCAGCTTGGGCTGGCCTTTTCTCTGTTTTCCCTTTTCTGAGGTAATAGCCTTTGAGCACCACAGTGACTCCACTGATCAGTTACTGTATTCCTGCGGCAAATACAGAACGGTCACAACAGCTGGCTTTTAAATGCAGTTTAGATTCTATTTAATTCAAGATATTCATTGACCCAAATAAGCAAGTAATAGCAGTAATGCTGTAATTTCCATTCAGTTGCTAGATTCCCCAGTAAGGCCTAGGAAAAAGAGAAAGCTTGGAAAATGCTGTGATTTGCCTTTGTCTAAACTTAAATCCAGCACCTTTCCTTATAAAACTGACACTGAGTGTTGCTAGTAGAGAGCCTTGACATTAGCTCTATGCTGGCAGAGATAGCCATTCACTAAACACAAGGCTTAGTCATGAGAGTCCATTCCTACCTCCCTTGATAATATATCAATTTCTTATAAACATAGTTCTTTAAATCATTACTAAGTATTTCCTATAAAGCAATATATGCTCTTGGGAGTCTCAACTATGTCAGGGCAATCTACAACTTATAGTTGAAACTTAGCACCTGCCTGAAAGCACTATGTTTTTTATTTAACTCTGATCATATGATGGAAAAATCAAGTAGACACATACTCTTTTTTTTTTTTTTTTTTTTTTAAATCAAAGTCTGACAATAAAGAATCCTCAGCCCTATTCTATTCTAAATTCTATTTCTCTTTCCTACAGTAACCTCCTGGTGTGTCCTGGAGCTTTCTGCATTCTGTAAGTCTCCATCTATGATGCTGCAGATAAAAGACCTCCTTTCTCAACATCAGAAAGGATCTCAGACTGTCTCATTATGTTCCTATTGGGATTTCCATATATTTTGAGATGCAAAGTCAGATACTCTATATACCCCTTGTTACTCCCTGCACAGCTTTCTGGCACATCCTCCCAGTTTGTGTTATCAGCAAACTTGCTGAGTGTACATTCTGCCCCATCATCCAGATCATTAATGAAGATGTTAATCAGGACTAGACCCAGTACTGAGCCGTGGTATATGCTGCTAGCTGCTGGCCTCCAAATAGACTTCTTGGGACTGATCACCACCCTCTCAGCCTGGCCATTCTGCCAGTTTTTTATCCACCTCACTGTCTGCCCATGCAGCCCACACTTCATCAGCTTTTCTATAAAAACCTTGTGTGAGACAATGTCAAAATCCCTTGTACCCATGTGATTTTGTATGGTTCAGAAATAAAAAAGTCAGTGTTTTTTCCTGAAATGCTTGCACTGTTAATTAGGTTGTTGAAAAAAAAAAAAAAAAAAGGGGGAAAAAAAAAGAAAAAAGAATTAATCTGTCTGTTCTTCAGAATGCTAATTCTCTGTTGCCATAGCCACAAATTACCATAGTAACCCTTAGATACATCTGTATTTTTAGATTAAAATTGCTTCTATTTTCAGAGAATATAGATCCAACTGAAATAAACTACTCATTCTTATCAGGAAATACTACAAAATTCAGAGTATAAATTACGGCAACACTACTGAAGTACACAAACATACAGAAACTGGTTAATTGCAAAAGAGAGGGGGAATAAATCACAAACTGCCATTTACAGAGCTGTTTTCTGCAACTAGAAAATGGTTTGAATGGACAACAAAAAGATTTGAGGACAGTTATTCTCTAACACTACTGTCTCAGGAAGCCTCACTGGAACGTGAACCACTAGAAAGCCCAGCAAGCTTAAACAGTCTTTTTAGTCAGGGGTAAACTGCTGTATTACTTCATATTTCTCCATCAGAGTCCCCGTGTGTTTCCGCACCCGCCCTCCCCCCCCAAGCTGTCATAATTCAACTGTTATCAGACAAGTCTCTGCTCCCTCATTTTCAGAGATTGTGTGTTATGCTTATACCCTCTGCTGGACAAAAAGCAATTTACAACCCTCTCTGTGCCTTACTGCCTTTAGATCAGCATTGTGCTAACAGAACTTGGTCATGAAAATGTTGAATCAAAACCAACCATCGCTCATAGTCTCTAATTTCTGCACTTCAAGGAAGGTCCTTCAGTCATCTTTGCCTGGCTAGATCTGTCTCAACTTCTCCATTTTCTTATTGGGCTTTCATTCAACCAACACTGTCTCATACATAGCTCAGCATGCCTGAATTTAGACATGAATTCATGGTCACATGTCAAAAGAAAAAGTTAATTTTATCTTTATGTAACATTCACAACGTTTGAGAAATAACCTAACAGAGGAGTCAAAAGTGAGGAGTCCATCAAATCAGTGCTTTCCCAAAAAGGCCACAAAAGGTTTCTATTCCATACCAGGTTTGACTATCAGGATAATTTACCTCCTAATTTCATAAACTCACCAAAACTTTACAACTTGCTTTCTTTTTGGTAATTTACTAAGCATTACTTATAATAAAAACTTAGTTCCTTTGTATGTAAAAATTTTATATGCTTGCCATCCAGGCTGACTCTCCTCCCTGACCTGCTGCAAAGAACACGACTGAATTCCCCATCTTTGATCAAAGTCAGTATAGCAATGCATTTCTGCTGCCACAAATCTTTTACATACTCTCAGACAGTTATGTATTACAGAAGATATGAACTCTTGCCCCTTTACAATTTACTCACTTTTGCAGCCTTCCCACAAATGTTTCTTCTAACATTACTTGGCTAACCGCAGACAGAATGCTCTTGTCCAAAGGGTCTGTGGTAAGCATATTTCAGCCAGAACCCACTGCAAGAAAAGGGAAATACATAAAACTGCTATTGACAACAGATGCTCTGATTCCACCTGGGAATCTAGCCTTAGGCCTTGTTAGACAAGTCACTGTGTGATTCTAGATCATAGGATTAAATAATAGAAAATGGCTAAATTTCAGTTCTAAAAGACAGTTTTTCATGTCTCCACAGTCAGCAAAATGGAAGTTGTTCCTTGCTCAATAAGAGAAAACACAAGACACATAACTGGGTCATGAAAGAAGAGGAGCTGAGAAACAGAGCAAGGAGGAAATGGTTTGCTCACAAGGGATTTACAGAAAGGTTTTAGGCAAAGAAGCAGCAAAGACCTACATTTACCTGCAAAATTGCAGAAAAAAACCTTGCCAATTTGCCACTGTTTCTTTTCACTTCGTATTATTTTGATTCCAATTCTCATCAGAAATAGAGCACTGGCAATTCCGACACTGAATTTTGGGATTCTAGAGATAGCTGTGTAAACCCAGCATTTGTTTCATCCAAAAACGTACTGCTTGAGGATCAGAAAGTCAGCAGTATTTCCTGGACAGCCCATTTTCCACTCTAATTCTATCTCACAAGACAGGTTCTTAGCCGCTATGCAGGTTTATTGTCTTCATTTACTGTTCAAACCAATTGTTCTCACAAGTTACTCCGCACACCTCTCAAGATCTCTAGGCTTCTTCACAATACTTATAAATAATGTAAGACTGAATTGTTTATAGCATCTTGAAATAGGGCCAAATTCCAGATAAAAGGTGACTAGGAATCCTTTTTCCTCAGTAACACTAAAGCACATCCCCATACAGCAGATGCATTTCTGCACATACCAGCTCTTGAATATTAAATTCAGTAGGCACCAGCTCACAAACAGCACACAGGAACTCCTGGGCAGCTGGATCTAGGTGGTCCTGCTGGAGCAGGGAGGTTGAACCAGATGACCAGAGGTCCCTTCCAATTCCAATGACTCCATGATTCCTATGAGCTCATATACCTTCAGAATACTTTACTGGTTTTCCACATATCTGACTTTAGAGGGCAACTCAGAAAGCAGTATCACAAGATGCTTCAGCCAGGTGGCACATCACAAATTCTTAGTGGGTAAAGCAAGAAAAGCTACAGTACTGACCAGTTACAATGAGAGATGTGATTTAGCATCTCCCCAGCAAGTAGCAAAGCAATGTGACAATACAGTGTCTCCACCAGAAAGAAGGATAATATCCCTCCCCCCCCAGATTTCTCTCTTAGGCAACAAGCCACACTTTCCAGCATTATAGGCAAGTCTGGAAGACAGACAGGAAAACTCAGCTCAATTCAACAGCTGCTCTCAAGCATACAATGACACTTCACAGTTAACATACAAGCATCCTTGATACAATGCTATGTGCAGATCAGAGAACCACCAGATTCCATAGTTATCCCACTTTCCTCCTAAGGCACTATATTGCCTGCTGATTAAGATGGCAAAAAAATAAATAACAATTTCTGGAAAGTCAAGGTTCTCTAGAAATCTTTCTTTTCAAGGAAGAAATTACTTGGCCTTATATTGTGAGGCAGTTATACTTCCAAGACAGATGTATAAAAAAGAAAGCCCAGCACTGCAAAAGGACAATAAATAGAACTTGATTCACTAAAACAGGGGAAGGTGTAGCTTCCCCAAAATGAGTTTTGCAATAGTAAGAACACCAGCATCCCTGTCTCTAATACACCCTCTACCTAGCAAGGAAGTTAGTCTAGTCTAAAAGCAATCAGTCCTGCAGACTTGGAAATGTAAGGCTGGAGAACCAGAAACTCAAATAAAGAACAGTAAGAAATTAAGATGCTTAGTTGGACTGTAGGGTTTAAAACCTGACAGTAGTCTCTCCTACTTCTCACCCACCATGAAGGATACTGCCAAGCAAGAAAACATTTTTCCCTTTTATGCAGCAAATAATTAAATTTCTCAGAAGGGAAACCAGATTTCACTATTTTCTTTTCCAACAGCAGAACACTGACTCATAGTATTATAAAGTGTGGAGGTGCAACATTTCTTTCCAAAAGGTAGTCATTTTGTATCTCATGGTACAGCTACCTTAAGATAAGTTTTAGGCACACAAAGTCTGACGCACAGGTACCACTCCCTGCTCCCCCAAACTTCAGGTATCATTTTCTCTTACTGCATTTTATTATGTGCCCAGGCATATTAGGAAAGGGCTATAAAACAGTTACTGAACAAAATGGCTTCTACTGCTAGGTGAAGATTTAACCATTTGCTTAATTGCACAATGAAGCCCACAGATGATACTAAAGAAAAACTACATACCAGCATTTCCAGCTGAAAACACTGAACAACAGCCAATAAAAGCATTTTCTCAAAACAGCACATTCAGCGTTCTCATTAACAAGAGAATTTCTATGCAAGACCATGCCATCCAATGCAGAACTATATCTAG
The DNA here is from genome assembly GCF_000700745.2 of Antrostomus carolinensis. Taxonomy (NCBI): domain Eukaryota; kingdom Metazoa; phylum Chordata; class Aves; order Caprimulgiformes; family Caprimulgidae; genus Antrostomus; species Antrostomus carolinensis. The sequence goes on along the minus strand of NW_010310157.1, from coordinate 13,132 downwards.
AAACTCACTAAGAGGTCACGTGGGTGGTGGTAGATCTGCAGAGGTTTTGATCAAGCAGAGCACAATCTAGCAGTCACATCTGTACTGGAATAAGAAAATAGTGTCCATGTTAAGACATTGTTCTTGCTCTGGGTAAGTTCTGCTGCTTGACGTCATCAGCTTCATATCACACACTAGACAATAGTCCCTGATTCTATTCCACACTTTCTCTTAGAACCAGAAGTCATTTAATTCCCCTGTACAACAAAAGTCAGAGTAAGATTGACCCATACTTACCCACAGGCTAACGACAACAAAGAGTCAATGCTATATAAAAGATACTTAGCATAGGACCTAGCTTGGGAAGACAAAGGTAAATCCAAATGTCAAAACTGAGTCTTCAGAAACTCTTCCTGTGCTTCAAAGCAGGAAGAACTGCTACAAATGAACCGATTCTAGAAAACATTCTGGAAAGTCACTGTATGAAAACTGAGTAATCCAAGACTATCACAACGCATGCACAAGGAAAGGGCACGAAGACCAGCATAAGGGGAGACTAACCAATCCTTGGCTTCCAAATCAAGTCCCTCACAATGATTTACATAAATAATTTGCTATGGAAATTTTTAGTTAAAAAAAATAATCAAATAAATGTGGTCACAGAGATATCTGGTATATAGAGAATAATGGTTCTATCTTGTTTCTGACTTGGTCTGTGAAGACTTCAATTTTTAGAAACTACAAATAAACGTAAAACCAACTTAATTGGTTTCCTAAAATAACTAGACAATTAATAACAATTTGCCACCAAGACAAAGTGAAACAAGAAAAAATTCAGTCATAATCTTCAACTTTAGAAACTTTTAAAGGGTTACTCTTTAGCATAGAATTACTTGTGGAACATGACTTGCAGAAGTGCTTCTGCACATTGTCAACAGCAAAATACTGGGATCTGGGAAAAATCCACAGTAATTCCAGAAATGTGACAGCAAAAGACATGGGCAAACACAAATGCCTGCACCTAGAATTAAGAATGATCTTCAGAAGGGAAGAAGAAGCCAGGCTCCTTTGATAACTAGTCTCAGTAAAGATTAAGATGATGAAGTATTCATTGTGACAACCATGTCTATAATGGTGCTCCCTCATTACAGATCTCAAAAACGGGAACCCTACTCACCTCATAAATTCCCATTGACTCTGTTGGCACGTGTACAGGGGGATCTCCCCTTTACAATGTTCAACAGATTAGAATCCAGTACAGCCTTTCTCTGCACCACTGAAATTTCACTCCCACAATACATATTCTACATTCAATGTACCTCTGGTCCCACGTGTTACATATTGCTCAAATCTCAGGACACTGATAAACGTGGCACATGGTCAGACAGAAAATTTGTGCGAGAGCTGCATTAGAATAAACAAGAGTAGTGATTAATCACAGTATTGTGCCCTACTCCATGCTTTTTATCCCTCATAAATGGAATCCTGGAATTAGCAAAATTCATATATCAGCTGTTTATCAGTTCTCATGCCCCAAGGATTGTATCTCCTAAAGCTGATAAGGGCTTCTGAAATTCTCAAGTATGCCCACAGACTATATTGAGCCAGACTTTCCCCAGTCATCTGCTAGAGTGAAAGAATTTGTCCCTAGTAATAAGCATCAGGAGGACATGGAGTTCAACCACTAGATAGCAAAGCAACAGACTCCCTGCCAACTTTTCCTGCTGCATAGGACTCACTTCACTTTGATGCTCTCACAAGAATCAAAATGAACAACAGAACCCGAAATAAAATTCAAGTAGCTTCAAAAAGAGTCAAAATCTTACAGATGCCCAACTTTCCTTCTCAATAGTTAATCCTTACAAGTACCTACTCCATCACATGTGCATATAACAGCACGTTTTCTTAATTGCTTATTTTTTCAATTATCTCCCTTCACCTCCCAGAAAAAAATTAAATTAAATCCAATCTCTTAATCTTCCAGCACTAGTAATGGGAATCTAGCATACTTCTCCCATGAGCTAGTCCTTTATGTTCAAAAGCACTCAGCATACCTCATTTCAGCCACTTTCTCAAAGGGGATTGGTATGACAGGTATGGTCCATTCTTAAGGAAGATGAATCATGGTGGGCACTTCTTAACAACACACAGCTGCAGAAGAATATCCAGAGCAAGATAAGACATTTTAGGGAGCCACCTACCCCTGTGGAACTCCAGTGTCTAATATTTTTCCAGCTTCTGTGCAATGGATGTCTCTAACCCTAGTCAGTTCTTCCAGCAAAGATTCTCCCCAACTAGGGTTACACAGTAGAAATTCCAAAGCAACAGGCTATGTACAGACATAACAGCATTCCCTCCAACAGAGAGATGAAAAGGAGAGAATACCTGAGGATGTGTACCCTCTACTCCATTTTCTGAATCCCAGCCTCCCCCTTGCCTTGGAATTAGCTCTACAAAGCAGTATCTGTTATGTACATTAATCTCAGCTCCCTTCCTTTGGGGAGTTTCCCCTCAAAAGTGAAAGGCAAATTCCAGGACAGAGACAGGTGCTGGGGAGGGAGAGGTCTCCTTAGGATGACTCGCCAGAAGCAAGAGGACCTGCAGCTTTCTTCTTAGGGCGGGCTTTCACACTTCTTACTGGAAGCTGAGGAAAAAGAAAAAGAGGCATCTCAGGTCAGCTTACTTTAACACCTAAATGTCTAATAAATATACAAGAATACAGAGTGAAAATACGACAAAACAACTACAACAATATGACCTTATTCATGTCAACCACCACTTCAAAAAGGCTGTTTAACCATTCAATTTGGTTTTGGTTAGTAAACAAATCACTCTGAGCATATCCATCAAACAGCAACCAGAAGAGGAAGGCATTCTAAAACTGGACAAGTGTGATAATAAAATCAAAGTGCTATAACTTTTCTGCTTCTTGACTGCCATCCCAAATGCTGTTCTCTGAAAGATGCAAAATCATCTTGAACTTGTTTGCACACTTTACTGCAGTGTCTTTCATTCTAGATAACTGACAAGAAGAGTGCATTCATGATCTACGATGCAGTCAGCCCTTCCAGGCAATCTCTGAGATCTCAAAGACCTCCTACAACTCCTACATCTGAACCAAAGATCCAAAAAGACTGAGCATAAAAACCAATATGCCTGCAAAGGGGTTTATCAGAATGTCTGTATTCACAATAAACAGCATAGGAGAGTTGTTACTGTCTTTTCATTATTTCACTTTAGAAATTCCTCACTAAGAAGCTTGAAATCAAATTTTGTTCCTCTTGCTTCCCTGCTCCTGTCTAATATGATAGAGAAGAAAGCAGAGGGGTCAACTCAGAAGACAGCCTCGGGAATTTAAAAAAGATCCAGGCTGATTTAAAATGCATCTTTACACATACATGTCCATCACTCGATATATTCAAAAGGCATCTGGACATGGTCCTGGGAAACCAGCTCTAGATGGCATTGCATGAGCAGTGGGGCTGGACCAGATGATCTCCAATCTCAACCATTCTGTGATTCTGTTACAAAGAGTACTTAATCACATACAAAGATGTCCCATACACTGCAAAATAAGGTTAACGGTACAACTTAAAATTATCCTCTACGCAATTACTTTCCTTCAAATTATTTAAGGTGAACAATATGAGCCAGTCATATAGCAGTCTTTATCTTAAATAAATTTTTTTAATTATTTTTTTTTTTTAATTTAAGTCTGAATTGAATCAAGCAAACAGGACCCCAACTTCAAAAAAAGGGAGAAGCATTTTATCTCATATAAATCAACCCACAAGAAACAGTCAAGTAGGAGTCAAAGCCTGGAAAGCAGCATCTCAAAAAGCATATTCTACGAAACACACCAACAGCTGAAAAAAACTGAAGACTGTTAAGCTAAAACAGCTCCTGGACACAATTGCATTTATTTTCATGTATGGTTTGTTTTAATAATAAGAATACAAGCAACCCGTGTCCCGTCTGAATGACTGTAAGTGTCTTGGAGGGGACAGCTCAACAATAACTTGTTACCCAAACTTTAAGACAAAACCCCAGGGTGGGGGGATATGGGGAGTGGTGTGGAGGGGGAAATTACATTTTCCTCATATCTAATATGCAGAAGTCCAGGAAGGCCTAAAAGGGTACAGAACCATTGCATTTTAAATAAGAAGAAAGTGGCCGTCCCAGGGATAAATGTCACAGTAGTAGTATATATTCAGACTGTAACAGACAGGAGAAAGGATATAGTCAACAAAACACGTTAAAAATATCTAATGCCCCACCCTTCAGCACAAAACCTGAATGAAAGCAAAGCTAGGTCTTGGCTTATGACAGAGGCTTACGAGCATGATAAAAATAGAAAAACTAGAGACTAGTATAGCAAGTAAACAGCAAGTCCTCTGATGTAGAACTCAGCAAGCAAAGACTTAGTCCAACAAAGTTTATATAAACAGCTTCTAAAATGCACTGAGACTATGAAGCCAGAGCCTTCCAACAAAGCTCACCAATCAATGTCTGTGCTGAAAATAATTTACACACCAAGCTTACCTCAGCTTTCACCATCTTCTTAGGAGTTTTGAGACTCTGGGTACGTTTAGGAAGTTTGTCTCCTGCATCTTCATCTGATGGGTCTGTTCTAGTCTCCGACGGAGTTCCATTAGACCTCAGTGCCACACTGCTCTCCTCTCCTGAGGAGTAACAGGAAGCTAAGGAATAAAAGAGAAAGTTTTAGCAAATGCTTTAAAAAAAAATCACATAAAGTCTAAAACGGCCCATCCTGAAGGGCCACATGAATGGATGTCAACAATCCTTAAGAAAGATCCAGAAGGTACAGACACGTGTTAGTAGGTGGGAAGAGACTAGGAAAGACAATGCATCTTCTCCCAGATAATTTGGAATTTTATATTCCTTCTGAGACCTAAAGTATGAAAAGTCCAGGGAACTCCCTCTTCCCTCCTGGCTCACCATACGAGGTCTAACACAATGGCCCAGCAGGTGTGTTTTGTACCTGAATCCTCAATGGTTTCAAGAAGACTCCCACCAGAGGGGTGCAGCTGCGGCTCATGGCTTCGCATATGCACGGTATCTTCATCTCGGATCAGAGTGAGATCCTGCATGCTGAAACTTCGCAGCTTCTCAGACAAAACTCCCTGGCCCTAAGAGAACATAAAAATTAGGGACAAGGGCACTGCACTTTGCCTTCACCAAGATCACCTCACATGAGTTAACGTGGAAGAAGAGGAAAGGTGCCCTATTGCCCACTATGGTACTCTGAAAAAAAACAGAGAAGGGAAAAAGAAAAGTATGCTCCCAAGATCAACAGGGAAGAGGTTAAAGCAAAATCCATTCCACTCTCCCTCCACTTTTCACAAATCAAAGATGGGATTAACTGCAAGGCAAACTGGAGGTAAGGAAAAGTAGATTGGTGCCAACAGGTACCAGCATCCCTAACAGACCCATAGCACTAATTGCTGGCACACAAAACTAAACTGCTGGGGAATTCCTGAATGTTAAAGAAGGTGTTGCATTACCTTTGCAGCTGCAGTAACTGCTGCGTTGGCAGCAAGGTTTAACCCTCTCTTGCCAACTCGCATCATGGTTTCATAGCTTTTGTCACGAGCCTGAGTAATGTATTCATCAATTTCCTAGAAAGGCAATGTGGAACATGGCATTTAGCTCCTTGTTACAAACATGATCAAAGTCTCCCCGCCATCACCCTTAAAAACCCAAAACTCACTGGCTGCTTTTTTCCAGGCTACCAGCATCAGCTGTCATTGATCACGTAACTGCGGTTTCTCTGCTACTTACAGAAATCTTGCAAATGCAGCTCTTACTTAAAGTATGCTATCTCAAAATTGGAACAACTGAAACAAAGCAGTTGTTTATACTGACAATGCAAAAAACCAGCATGGCTACAGCACATGCTGCTCCTATCATGATTCAAAGAGTGTAACCACAGACAGTGACAATAAGGGCTCATGACACTGGGTTAGCCAAACACGCTTTCTAAGCATTAGGCAAACTACTGGCTATGTTACAATCTTCAATAAGCCGCAGTATGACATCATTGTCAGAGACAGAATCATTCTATGTCCACTAATGTCAGCACAAGCGTGACTCAAGCATTTCAGTTTTTATTGTGGCATAACTGAATTAGAAGTCAGTCAACTCCCAGACAGGTCAGTATCTTCTAACAAGAGAGTACCTTCTCCTTATTGGAGAGCGTTGGGTGCACAAACTTCCTGTAGAGGACACTGGAGCCCTTGGTGTAAGGGGAGAGCAGCCAAATCACAAATGCTATTTTCAGCTCGAAATAAAAGGGAAACCTGAGAGAAAGATGGGGAAAAAAAAAAAAAAAGAGAGAGAAAGAAAGATGGAGAACTGGAATCAAGATCAGCACAGAGACAGATGGAGATAACTGGTAGAGGGCAGAACAGGCAGGAAGAGCAAAGGCAAGATAAAGGCTCAGAAACAAAAGAATCGATGTATCAGGTCAGAATAGCAGAACCCTCTTTTGGAATCCTAAGACATACCTTCTTCGAGTCTCATTTAGTCTTTCATCCATAGCCATGAAAACTCCATAAACAGGGCATCTCTCAGCCCTGCAAACACACCAAATTACAATCTGATAGCTACTCTCATAATTCTGAAGTTTGTTTAGAGAGTATTCACTGGATGATAATATTACATTAGCTTCCTTCTAATTTTCCAAAATTTTCAACTACATATGTCACTAAATCTCAAGTTCCTGCTAAGGCTGATGGCTCAGTTTCTGAAACCTCCAGTAAGTACTCCTCAGATAAGGAGGATCAGTGTAAACAAAAAAGAGCAGGCAGCTTTTAAGTCTCTCATCTCATTACCCTTACCCAATAAAGTCTCTGGGAAGATACAATAGCAAAGATTGAAACAAGTTAATTCAAACTTTCTACTGTCTCTATAAGGAGCAAGAGACTTCTGTTTTCATTGGTCCACTATAAGCACATGAACAAGCCAAAGCTCTCGTACTTTTTAGGTCTTTGCTTTTCAAATTTTTTGCAGGAAGAAGCAAAACTGCTCAGCATTTTCTAAAGGTATGCATAGTAGCCATTTCACATTTCTTTAAAAGATGCAACTCTTGACTAGCATTCTTTCAGAGGTATATGCAAAGCTCAAACACTAAAGCAACAAAGAAATTGAAGATATCCTGTTCCAAGGGTTTAGCTGAAGACATATAACAATGATTTGCCATTTTTGGAGGCCTCCATATTGCCAAGTGTCCTGGTTTTTCCAAGTTAAACTACTACACCAAGCATGACACACAGCACTGAAAGGATTAAGAACCTGCTCCCCCTGACTCCAGTCCACCCCACCCTCACTAATAGAAGAGAATTTCATCGTGCAAAACATCACTCAGAGCACGGACATCTGCTCTTCCACCCAATAGGCTCTCAAAGCAAAATAGGTCCTTTCCTTCCACCATAATTTTTTTTTTCCAAGCATTTTTTAGACCACCATTTCTCAAACTTTACCAGTTCACATTAACAGCTTCTCAAAAATATTTTATGTTATGAATAGATGAAGATCCTCTTACAGAGACTGTCTATTTATCCTAACTGTTTGCAAGTATAGGAAATGAAACAGCTAAAACAGAAACCTGTAGACAGGGATTGAAAACTCCTGAAGGAGAGACAAGTTTATTCTTAGCATCCTACCACTACTTCTATCTTCTTTCAAAAAAAACCCCACCCCAACCAACAAAAAACCCCATGCCACCAAGGAACTCACCAAGAAAGAACAATGTCTGTGAGCGTTTCTGCAGTGGTGAAAAATGCAAACACAATCCAGTACATCATCCACTTCACCTGCAAAAGAGCAGTCACTCAATAGACATACAGGAACCCAGGAAAAAAAAAAAAAGTGAAATGTCTTCTTAGTAAAAATGACTCGTCATGTTCACGCATTAAGATGAAATCAACAACAAGAAAACATATATAATCAGTAATGGAGAGGGTCACGTTCCAAATGGTACATTATAGTTTGGGAAAGCATGTAGGATTAATGTGCTCAAGTAGATAAATGCATACAGACACACTGATGAATGCATGCCCTGTAGCAATATCAGGATGCAACAGTGTTAAAGTCCCAAATAAGCCATCTAAAAAGAGTAAGGACTTCACTTTAAGAAGATACAGTCTTTCACATATCATAATTGTTGTAATTAATATATATACGCATATGCAAAAATGTAGTTTCAGCTGTAGTCCTATATTTTCATGATTTAAAGTTTTTTCTTGGCAGGGCCAGGGGAGGTGAGGCAGGGAAAGGAAAAAAAAACCCCAACAAAAAACCCCAAAACAAAACAAAAGATACAGTATTTTGCTCAAAATCATTAATAAGCATTTTTCGCCTTAATAATTACTACCAGAAATTACAGGAGCATTTATCTTTTCTTTTTAAATGAAGGCTCAGTAAGAGCGGTAAGAAAGCCAAGAACATGCTGCGTCAGTCTTGCCTTTTTGTTTAAGGTCCTGAGTATAGCTTACAAAGTGTCCTTTTTGCTATTATGGCACATCTATGTATGCCTACCGTCTAGCTCCCTACTCCTTCAGACCTTTCAAAGCAAACATAAAGTAATTCCCTCCAACACACACACTCACGCTCTGCTGCTTTAGTAACAAGTTTCTCAGCTACAGGCCAATTATTCCTAAAGAAGAATCAGCTGAATTATAAAAACTGCTACCCGAAAATCTCCAATAGCAGAAGAATCTTTATCTTATAAGGGAAACTGCCAGTTATCTATGCTGTTAAGAAGTAAAAATAATTGTAAATAGCGGATAAGTTGAAAGAGGTAGTCACCTTTGCTAAAAGCAACTTAACACTTAGGCAGCATCAAGAATGGGAAAGGAGAACTAAACTGAATCAAGGAAATTCCACATAATTCATTCCTCACATTAATGCATATATGAAAGTTAAATGAACAGTTTCGTTTAGTCTATGTTACAGTAAATGAAGTTATAAAAGCAGGTATTTCCCCAAACTTGCACGTGTTGGAAAATTTGTGACACTCTAAAACTTTCTAAAAAACCCAATAAATTTATGCTGCCTCCAACCCCTCTAACACAGTGGATGGTTTTGAAGGTAGTGGTTAGTAGCTCAAATTATTTCCACTTTAATGTGCATTTTTTTCACAACAGAAAGTAGCATTTGTATTTTATGGCTCGCTCCTGCCTTTCCCCACCTCTTGTATCATTACTTTGGACAGGATGAGGACCGAGTGTAATTCATTTGACTTCTAAAGCAACTCTGTTAAATGAATGGTTAGCTCTTAAATGCAGCAACATAAATCAGCTCTTGTATGAACAAATGTGTGAAGAATGATAAATCGAAGATGGCAAACAGGAATCCCAATGGGCAAGAGATTTCAGAGAAGCTACATACCAGTAAATCTTACTTCAGTATTAGGCAAAATGAAGGCAATAATAATAAAAGCAATTAGCAGATACATAGATATATAACACATAATGAGGAATATGTTTTTTGCAGAAAAAAATTACTCTCACAAATGTAGCAGAGTTGTTAGAAGGATTCCATAAACTCTTGCTATGGTGCTTCCCTTACAGGCAGGGTGTATGGAGTTTCTACAAAGTTTCCAAGAGGCCTAAATAAACACTCAAAAAACCTAAACTGTCAAGGATAAAAAGGAAGGGACTCTTAAGGATTCACAACTGGTTAAAAGACAGGAAACAAAGCATAAAAATAATGGCCTTTTTTCACAATGAGGAGAGTTACCAGTGGAATCCCACATGAATCAGTGTTGAGATCTGTGCTACTCATCTTCATGAAAGAACTGGAAAGGGTGGTGAATTAATAAGATGACAAAATGAGCAGAAGATACTTTACTATCTAGAGGATTAGGTATGAGTTGATTAAAGAATTTGGAAAGGGATCTATACTGATTGATCTCCAGTTGACATTTTGTGGTTAAATGTCATTAAATACAAAGTAATGAACTTACAGTATCTGCTTTTTCTTAGTGAAAACTACTGTGGTTACATAAATTAGCTTATGCCGCTCAGGAGGGTCACTGTAGATAGCCTGATGAAACCATAAGCTCAGTGCTCACTAGACTTTTTCATTCTGCTGACAGAATGCTCAGGAGCACTGGAAGAACTGAGAAGAACAGAAAACACTGCTTTGTTACTGTTTAAATAAACTACGTGTTCACATCTTTGTTAGTGGCCACAGGCCTCTTGCCCTCTCTCTCCTTCTGCCACCCTTCACCTTATGCTCTATAGCAAAAGACAGAAAGAAATATAGGTCTTATATAAACTAGAAGCATCCAACTTCTAGCTCTAGGTCTCTGAAGTACGTATGACCAGGAATTAGAAGAGTAGAAAGCAGAAGGGAAGAATCACTAATTTTTTTTTTTCTTAGGATGTTTGTAATCCACAGATTACACACTTTCAAAACCTGAGGGACAAATCAGGCTTCCCTCCCCCCCCCCCCATTAAATTAAAAAGCAGTCAAATCTTTGGTGCTAACTGGACATATATAGTCTCCCCAACTTGCACCAAGAACCTAAATAAATTCAGTAAATGCAAAAGCATAATTGGAATGTAGATTTGACCAGAGCTAAAGATGACAAGTAAAAAGAAAGAAATTACTTTTTTAAACAGTCTGAGCTACTAGAAGCAGTTTGTCACAGCTGCTCAAGGACTTAAGATAAATTTGTATCATGGTGGGGGAGAAGAGTAAGTTTGCACTGTACTCTGATGCCATTGATGGACTGCTTGTGGTAGCTTGGTCTGTGTCAACTCAATCTTTAATACAGCCCGCTCTCTCACACAGACAGACCTGCAAGATCTTTCTCTCCCACGAATGTTGGTTCTTAACCACTATAAGCAAGTAGTAGTATACAGACAGAGATGTCTTTGAAAATGTGCAGCACAGCATTCAAGTTTTCCACTGACTATTCACATGAAGAACAGTTTGAACAGCCATTGGTCCTCCTTCCTGTGTTTAATAAAATTGTTTTTTCCCCATCTTTACACTTATGTGAGAAGAGAGAAGCCCTGCAAAGATAAGTGAATTAGGTAGATGGCAGTCCAACATCTAAATTCCTGATACAGTCCCCTCAAGCAGAAATAATTTATACAGAAGATCAGTTTTAGCAGTTCAAATACATTTTCTTGAATCAACTCCAATATTCACTGCAAATTAAAACAAGAGAAAATTTTCTGCTGCAGCCATCCAAAACCATCTACTTCAAGAAAACTGTGTCAATTAAGCATAAAAAAACCTCAAAAATGAATGCCGTACTTTGCCATATCAGCCCTAGTAGGGTCTACAACCAGGTGATTAGTTGATATAATTGTTAAGACCACTTTATGATACTCAAGTACTGTATCTCATTTCTTTTTTACCATCAGATTAGGAAAGTCTTAACAGCAATTTAGGTAACGTGCCCCCCCAAAAAAAAAAAAAATCAGCTCAATACAATGTTTACATTCTGCAAGGAAAGACAGCATTTATGTACCTCAACAGCTAACCTGCCCACAGAAAATAAGCAAGTTTTCTTACTGTAAAGAATGCCTACAAATTCAAAAGCTCCATATTTACCAGGTCTTTGAGCTCCGAAACAAACATGCTATAGGTTCTCCCCCTCCCCTCAAGTTCTCAACAAAACAATTCAAAACTCTGAAATCTGACTCTATTTTAAATTTAACACAGATTCTGTAACTGGAACACAATCATTCTGTGCCACTCATGAGCCAGAATAAAACTCCGGGTAAGACATGTGCCTTTCACTCAACAAATACAGGTCATAGGCAACTGGAAGGAAAGAGGAGAGGAAGGCCAAAGAAGACAATAGTAATACAACTCTACTTCATACAGAACATAGAAAGATACCTATGAAGTCACAGGATCATGTGACTATTCATACAGTTTCTTTCACGCTTTCTTTTAACTTTCTAATGTTATTACTACTATACTTTGCAGTTCAGTAGGGTTCATCATATTTCTGACTGTATCTCTAATGCTCACTCAAAACACTGCATCAGTTATCAATGCCTCCTGAACATTCACATTTTGACTTCTCTGTTGAGATCAGTATTAAAAAAAACCCCACAAACCAAAACACCTCAGCCAGATGTTGTGGTTTGTAAAGCTACCCACTATGAGTGAGACTCTCACCTCAGCTGGCATCTCCTTCAAAAACCAGTGGGCTGAATTTTAAGCCAATACACAGGAAAGGTCTAGGCAATTCTAGAGGACTGAAGCAGCATGAGACAAAAAAAGGACTATATCCTGTAATGTTTATTGTTGAGGTGTCATTTTGTAAGGAGCAAATAGAAACACTTAGATGAAGAATCTCAGACTGCACCACAGAGCAATATTGACAAATTATATCCTATTCACCCATGTTACCTATCTTCTCCATCAGGTTATTCCTCGCTCTAGATAAACAGAAACTCATCCTGCCCATAAGCCAAACAGCTGTCCCCACTTAGAACACCCCTTCTCAGAAGACAACATATCACATCACTAAAAAGCATTTGGTGTTTTAAACACAGTAATTGTAAAGATAGTGTAGACAGAGAAAGGGAACAATTCCAGAGAGAAAGGAGGACAAAGTCTTGATCAACAGAATACACTGATCACAAGCACGGTTGATAGGAAGACACAAAGCAAGCAAAATTACTCAGCCTTTTAGAAGAAAACAAAAGTAGTACTGAAAAAGCAGTAAAAGGACACAGAATAAGGATAAAATCAGAGGAAATAACTTGTCCTGGGCTTTCAGATGCTTCCAGACTGCAGTGTTTCCCTTGCTCTCCCTTCCTCACTCAGCATCTCCTGAGAAAAAACAGCCCACGTTTACAGTTTGAAACCTCCCATTTCAGTAAGCGCCCTTCCTCGGCAACTTCTGCAGAGGCGGTCGGGGCGGCTGCTCAGGCGGCCGGGCTGACCCGACGCCTCTGCAGAGCCCGAGAGCCCTCGCCGCGGGGACAGGCCGGGCGCTGCACCGGCACGGCCAACCCGTACTCACATATTCCTTCACGTTTTTCGTCTTCACGGCCTTGTAGGAGGAGTATGCGGGATAGAGGGTGCCGAAGATCAGCCTGCGAGAACAACAGACCCTTCAGCGCTTCACGGCGCCCCTCACTGTCGGCTGCCTCCG
>NW_010310156.1:0-15286 GCF_000700745.2 Antrostomus carolinensis | reverse complement strand
AAAAAAATAAATTTTATTTAATTTTTAAAAACTTCCGCAGAAATATGAGTTGGTTATACAAATATTTATTTATTTTCATGTAAAATTTTCATCAAGGTAAGTTTAATAGAATCTGCAGCTGAGTCTGTACTGGAGGTGACATAAAGATTTACAGCGAGATGAGGGTGACAAGTCTGGATTACCATTGGGTAAAGCCAAAACCAAGGAACCTTAGTTTTCTTCCTACACCATTTGAAAGTTGCCACAGCAGCTAACTCCAGCCCTAGTCTCACAAGCTTTGTGCAACCCAAATCCAAACCCATTAGAGAATACTGATGGCAGGAGAAAGCATTGAGTCAAAGCCCAAGCAGACACTCTGGAGTCACCCAGCAGTGTCCCTCACCAAAGGTGAGAAACTTTATAATAACTCAAAACAACTAGATGCAGTTGCTTTTTCGTTTTCAAAAAAGCCTTATTAAATTTGGCAGAATAATTCTTTCGGCACTAGTTTGAGGCAGGGAAGGAAGAAACTGGTCTCACTTTACACAAGTAAAAGCCAGCAAAAGACCATGGCAGGGTCATTGCTAGAAACATTAGAAAATATCATCTCAGGGGTTTTGAGACAGGTGTTTTCAGTTCCCTCCCAATAAAACAGACTAAGCAGGAGGAGCATTATGCCACTACTCACCCCGTATCACCTGTGTGTTTGTGGGTAAAAGCCAGGATATCTGCAGCTCTGCCAGTGCCCTCATAGACCACCACGGGGACAGCTGGGCTGGCCCTCACGTACTCCCACACCATTAGGATCACATTGGGGCCTCCTTCAACCACCAACCCAACTACAGGTACACCTTGGCCCATTCCTGTTCCAAAACACACCTAAACCAGTTACAAACAGGTCTCAGTCACACAAAAAAAGAACAGCTGGTAAATAAACACTCATTAAGGAGTCTCATAAAATGGCTCAATGGAGAGGAAATCATGACTTCACCATCTCTAATTTTACTTTCACAGAACCCCTGCAACCAAATAAAAAAGACCATGAAAACCTCCTGATAAAATTGTAACCAGCCCTAGGATTGGAAAGAAGAAACATCTTTCAGAATAACCCTCTGCCCTTTACAATAGCTCTTACACTCAAGGACACTGACAACATGTCATCAATATTCATTCGCTTACCATACAAAAGTAACCAGGTAATTCTTTACAAACTTTCTTAAGTGTTACAGCAGGCAGGCTGGTTTTTTTAACAATCGGAAATAAATTTCAAATAAGATCCTATAGAAATGGAAAAACAACAGGAAGTCTCAAAACTTTCGCAAAAAGTATTGCAAAAACTCATAGTAAGAAAAGATATAAGAGGCTGAGTAAGAAGCTCTAAATACGAACACATAAAAAAATTAGTAAATTTCTAAATTTGTAAATACTATAATATGAGCAGATAAAGGAAACAAGGATACAACATCGTAACTCTGCTAACATCTTTTTAACTAACCTCAAGGTTTAATCCACTAGGTAAGAATGAACTTCCACAAATAATTTATACAATCTAGTGCATAAAAAGGTTACTTGTCTACGTAATAAATATTTCAGTCATGATTTCTATAACAGTAATCAGTTACTGTATAGGCAAACAATGGAAGTTACATAATCTGACAAACACACATTGGCTGAAGGTATTCCTTTCGCAACCAGTCTTTGTTTCTGTACACAAGGAGGTCACAGGTTTGTAATATAGAAGAGTGATGAAGATAAAAGTAGTGAAGAGGGGAAGAAGGATTCAAATTCCACTGAATGTGACAATTTTTCCACCTAGCAAAATGCTGGGAAACAATCTAGTGGTGATATAGAGATCACACAAAAGTTCAAAGTGAGCAAATGCTGAATACCTAATAAATAATCTGACTCATTTAGATGTCTCTACAACTGAGAAACCAAAATGCAAGTTAGCCCAAATGCATAATGCTTTATAACAAAGCTGTCCATCTAATTTTTCTGATATTCAGAGTTAAAGACACGTGCCATTAATAACTTTCAACCTCCATGATATGTGTGGCAAATGAGGATGCACAACATGTAACAGGAAATGCCATGTCCACAACTTTTAGGATAGGTCTTTCTCTCGTGAAGCTGACCACAGCAGTACTCACTTGTATGTATTTTTTGAAGTGATATGTACTTCTCCAAATTCCTTCTGAGTATCATTTCATTACCATACTTGCCTACTGTCCCATCATCTGCCATTAGAAAATGAGAATGCATGCTGTTGAGGGTACTTAGCTTGCTGAGCGGATTACCAAGAGTCTGGTACAGGCAAACTACCTAAGAAAACCAAAATAAAAAGATCTTCAGAGAAACCAACAAAATATCATCATTTATGTTGCCTCACTTTATGTATTTCTTCATCAAATTGTGATCTTCTGAAAGCCTCCATCATGCTTTTTGCTGCTTTACTCAAACATGGGTTTTCATCTGATTCTTAACTGCAACCAAACCACAACTAATACCACAGAAAGCATTTCTGATTAGGCTTGCAGTCTTTAGGCAGAGTCACTGCCTGCCTTTCTTTGCAAGAGTGGAAACACAATGGCATATTTTTCCTGGGTGTGTTCCCATTAAAAATATATGAGCCATCATTAATCAGGAACGATTTCACCTTACTTGTCAAGTATTTTTAGACAGTTAAGTAGACTGTGCCCTCACATTGGCACTCATATAAAGTTCTAGTTTATGAATAAAAATCATACATACTAATAGCCTATTTGTGCATACCATTAACCTGATTGCTCATCTTGAATCACATGGATATAGAAATACAGCATTTGCAGCTGCAAAAGAATTGCCTAATTAATTACAAAATATTCAAAAAGGAATGGCAATTTCCTGTAAGAAGAGAAATATTTTAAAACTAGTCATTTACATTTGAAAAGCAAAATACGGTGCCTCAACATGCCACAGAATTCTACTGCTGAGTAAAACCTAAGCCTCTGTGCCAGAGAAAAAATATCAAAACAATGAAACAAAACAAGCAGAAAATAAAGTATGCAAGAAAGCTATAACATCCCCTGAACATGAAGTCTTTTACCCTTAGAATGTGTCCAACTCACATCTTTTCCAATGAGATCCCTCTGGTTCTCAATGATACCCCATGGAGGAATGCCAACAGCACAGATTTTTCTCAGGTGTGGTGAGGCACGGCCTTTCAGCGCATCCCCCACATGCCTGGACACTCCTAGACAGATAATTAAATAATAATTTTTCTTCTAAATTTGGAGACCTGCTCCAGGATAACAATGAAAGGGTTTCCCATCATTTAATTTATTCTATGGTTACGTTTTAACCAGAAACAAATGATCCCACTCCACTTGTATATTTGACATACACTGCAGGAATTGTAAGGCTCAGACATAATGCACCAATACTTCAAACTCAACACATATTTGTAATTAATAATACTCATATATGTTGCTAATGGTACTTTCTGCCTCCATAAAAACTTTATTATTTCCATAAATGCACAAAACAGTTCCCCTGTAAGATTATGAGACTGAATAAAAGGTCAAGAAGTAAAAATTCTTCAATTCTGTGGCTCAGTGACCACCTCAGTTTTTGAGAGCAGTCTACAGGGCGTTTCAGATACTAATAGACTGATTAATGGACTATAATAATTCAAAATTTCTTAATTACAAAACACAAGTTAAATTTAGATTTGAAAACTATTTCAAAAAACAGCGATCACAGTCCCCAGAACCTAAATATTTCATTAAGCAGATAAAATTACTGCAGATAACTTCTGGTTATCTACTATCAGCATTTCTTATCATATGCAGAATACTCTGCTCTTTAATAAAAAGGAAATATTAGAAATATTTAGAATGCCTGTCAACAGCAGAGGAATGTCATGTTACTCTTCGAATTATGCACTGTTCCTTTAAAAAAAAAAATAAAAAGCTTAATTTTGTGTTAGAATATCACAAATTATCAAACGATTTAATTATATTCACCATAAATGTATATGCTGATATGCAGAGAAAGAACACCAGAGGAAGACTGAAACAAAGAAAAATAATTACACTACCGCTGTTGATGCCTTCTGTAAATATCCATGCTCCCGTAGTCTCAGCAGCCTTCACCAATCCTTTGCTGAAAACCTGCTTGACCTTTGAGGGAAGCTTGAAATTTTGAATACCTCCATGAACTGAGATCACTAGCTTTGGCAACTCCATCTGCCATTCTTTAACCATCAGGTGCAACAGCTGATCCAAATTGCTATCATAAGACAATCTAATATACTGGAAGAAATAATAATGGCTAAAATAAACATCCTTTACTTACTCCATGAGAAGAAATCACAAAATCTTACAAATTCTCAGCATTAACATCTTAAAGATTTTATACAGGATTAGAACTTTCATAATATTGCTAACACTATAGCACAAAAATACATCAGTAAGCAATACAGACAGCAAGACAGACTATGCTTAATCGCTGTGAAGTTCAACATAAAAATATCATACACACACTCTAACCTGACTTACTTTTAGGTTGCCCTGCTCTCTTAAGACAAACAGTCTCATATTAACCCAAAAGCACTTTTTAAATCTTTCTTATGCTGAAATTATAAAAAGAAGTCGGACGTATAAACCCAGCATCTGTTACCTTGGCATGGTAAGTGTGATCTCCATCTTGAAAACTGATCGTACCAAATGCATCCGTTGGACTCGTCTTTGTGTGTTCTTGCACAGACCATTCCCCATCATCTCTCTGGGGGGCAGCCTGATAAACAGGCCAGCTAAAATCTACTCCTGAGTGATCTCCAATCAGCCGTCCACAGCAACACCTCACATCAAAAACAAATAAATGGTTTTATATCACACTTGCATGCAACTCTGGAATCTTCATCAGAATAGCCCAAATAGTTTTTATACAAAGAAGGATATTCTAGCCTGCTGACATGGAATATAATAAAAATTAACTCATCCGAAAATATCTTCACAATGGCAAAATGATATTGATTTAAATAATAAATATGTTTTGTTGGATACAGGGTTTGTTCTCTCCCTGAGGAACACTAATAACAGTTGAGGTGTTGGACCAGATGATCTTCAAGGTCCCTTCCAACCCAAACCTTGTGGTGATTTTGTGTGACTCTGAAACAGTTTCAGGGTCCCATACAGCCATTCTGACCTGAGTAAGGCAGCTCAGACTTAACCGTCTCTTATGTGAAATTTCAGAGAAGTATCTTAGGACACCGAGGTTTGCTACAGTTATTACCACAGGTTATTCTAGGTATTGAAAAAAGATCTAGGAGTTACCACCATTAATCAGGAGGAGGGGAGCTATCCTGTCTAGAGAGAACTTCCAGGTGACCTTTATACTAACCCTTGGATGCCAGCAAAGTGAATATACAAAATAAATGGACTGAAGTGCACTGTTAAGGGAAACTTAGCAGAAGTTTAGTTAGCATTAAAGATTTGCAACTGGATGAATAATCCAGATTCCAAATTCAATCAGTACTGCTGTCATACAGCTTTCAACAGGCTCCAGTCTCTTCTACATGATTAACTTCAATGTAATATACAGTGACATCTGACAGTCCAGGTTTCCTTTAAACATTTCAGAAGTTAATGTACCCTGGGAAATGGAGATAAATTCTTCCCTTTTAGTCTTTTAAGATACCAAACAGCCTTCAACAACCCAAACTCAACAACTGCCTTAGGACTCCGATGTATTACTTGTGTATCTAGGGGCAGGTTAGATGTAACATTCAGAGGTACATTCAGAAAGAGAGAGAGTTTTCTGTGGAGATGAGTAAGACTAACTGGTGAAAGAGAAATATATTAAAAATAACAAACTAACAAACAAAAACAAACCCCAAAACAACCCTAAGCAAACTAAGGAAGTGAACCACTTTAGAAAGGCACTTTTTGATACTCAGAAACCAGAAAATTACGTTTGCACTCTGATTTTTCAACACATGCAAATTACATTTGATTGATTCAATGCTCTGCAAAAGCAGATTGGAGAAGGAAGCCTCCTACATTCTTGGGGAGTTAATAACTCAATTAAACAATCTTATTCAGTGGAGAATTAAAGAGTTGTAGAAGCCTAGTACTGCAGAAAAGACTTGAGCTCTGTTGTCACATGTACGATGATGGTTAGCTGCAAGTCAAAAGGCAATAGGGTCTACTGAAAACACACAAAATTTTGTCAAACTAATTCAATGGGGACTAGCTAATCTAGGCCACCTACTCCTTTTCCCTAGCTGAGACAAATAGTAGGATATCGCAGAAATCTAGGGACTTCCCAGAAAGAAGTCAGGCATAAGCTCACAACTGAATCCTGGAAACATGAAGAGGAAATAATCTAGCTGGGTGCGGGAAGCCTCACAGAGGGGTTTTTATTGCCAAATTACTCTAACCAGAGTTAGTGTGTGACTCCACAACCATTTGCACTGTGGCGGTGTGTCCTGGGTCTGGTTAGGATGGAGTTAATTGTTCACAGGGAACTGGGAGTGGAGCAGCCGAGGCAGCTTACCCAAAAGGGGCGGAAGCAGGTATTCCATACCATGTGGCGTCAGTATTTGCTCAGTATTTAAAAACAGGGAAGTTCCAGAAAGGGGGTGGGTACCAGGTACCGCGGTTCGGGAGCAGGCTGGGGGTCAGGTGGCGAGCCGTTTGGTTCCCTCTATCACTTGTGCTGCATATTCTTTCATTAGTAGTGTTGGTGTTATTATTGAGTGTTGTTTCCCTCTTCCCTTACCATCCGAGTAAACTGCTCCTGTCTCTCCCTGGGTTTATATTTTCTCCTCCCCATCCCACTGGAGGGGATGGGGGGTGAGAGAGCCGTTGTAGTTAAACCACCACATGGTGGCAGAAAAAAACACAGGGATTACCAGACAGGGCACGGGAGCTGCTGAAATAAACTCCTGATCTAGGAACCTCATTTTGATGACCCCAAAAGAAAAACCCACTGTAATTTTGCCTCCTCATAGGAAAACCAAGACAAGCAGGTCAAGGCTTACCAGCGAAATAAAAAGCATCCAAGCTGGAACTTGGAGAATAAGCCAGTCACACCAAGTTACTTAAAAATAATCAATTAAATTGATCAATACAGATGGGAGGTCATTGCTGAGACTGTGCTGTCAAATGATGTGTAGACTCAGAATCCAAGAGTCACTACAGAAACATATCTATACTAAAAGTGTTTCAGAGCAATGTAGCTACACAGCAGATGATAGCATAAGGGAAGCAGATCTGGATAAAATCTACCCACAAAGAGCCCAAAGCCAATGACTGTAATTGTTTAAGACTTGCCCTGCATACCCCAAAGGAAGGACCAGAAGAAAGAGGTAGTTTTGATCTTATTATTGGTCTTCAGAGGACAAATTTCTCCACAGCTTAGCTATTAGCCTCCATGCTCCAGGTTTTTTTTTTTGTTTGTTTGTTTTTTTCTGCTTGCTTTTTGGGGTGACTCCAGGATAAGAGACAGCAAATGTCAGGAAAAAAAAAATGATCTTTAGATGAAAGATGAGAAAAAAACATAGACACTGTATTGTTCTTGAGTCCTGAAAATACCTTGTGGTCACTCTACTGTTCCTAGAGTGGTGTCACAATAACAAGACCTATCACCCAGGAGTCATTCTCAAAGATAGGGAACCAACAGCAGTCCCAACTAAATACCACATTCACATTACTCACTTAGATACCACATTACACCATGTGACTCAGCAAGTACCAGTGCTTGGAAGAACAACAATGAAAATCAATCAGGATCATCAACAATGGATTAACATTTATAAAATCTGAATTAATTTCAGCCCATCATCAAAACATGAGCACAGAATGACTACCTCATTTGTTACTATTCCGTACAGAGTCACATCAGCAGCCCCTCCTAGAGCCAGAGAGACTTTTCCCCAGGAGGGCAGCCCAGCAGTGGAGCCAGGGCCTGGAGAGGGAGCACCATCTCCATCCTTGGGGATTTCACACTCTGATTTTGTGAAGCCCTGAGCAGCCCTGTCTGACCTCCCAGCTGAGCCTGCTCTGGGCAAGGGCTGGGACTGGAGACCTCCGCAGGTCCCTGCTGGCCTGAGTTATCCTGTGATCCTATTAATATATCATATCCTTCGAATCAAAGTGTCTTTGCAATGACTTTACCTTCTTTGCCTCAAAGGCTCACTAGGCTCCTAGTGAAAGAGGGAACAATGTCAGTTAACACAAAAGCAGAGCCCTGGAAAAGTCACACTTTAAGCAACAAGGGGAAACCTGGAGGGTTGTAATTAAGGTAAAGGCAACTGCAGTAGGCCAGACTACAAAATCAGGTGCCCTAGCAGGCAGGATTTTAGAGACTGTGTCCAAAAATATGCCTAAAAGGTTAGATATAAAGACAATTTCTGAGAAAATCTCAGATGTGTAAGGATGCAGTAGTTCGGCATCACATTCCTGAATATTCACGCACTGTCCAAAAATATGCCTAAAAGGTTAGATATAGAGACAATTTCTGAGAAAATCTCAGATGTGTAAGGATGCAGAAGTTCAGCATCACATTCCTGAATATTCATGCAGTGAGATTCATCTAGGTGCTGCCTGGGACGTGATTGTGAGCACTGCCCTGAAGAGTACATAAGGGCCATTTCAACACACCAGTGAAGCATGGACAAAGGTGCCAGTAAGTTACTCAAATCTTATTAGCAAATACTAAACGGAGTTACTCTACTTAGTACTAGCAAATAGTTGCATAACCCACTCATAAACTTTTTGCAAACCTTGGAAGATCTCTGCAAGTAATGAATCACTAATAGATTTCATTTGCCTACACTATTAGGTCAAATTATAGTAGGCATCAAGTACACTCACACTCCTTTTGGAATGTTGTGGAAAATTACAGATCTCTGGAGCCCAAAAATCTGTTTCATTGTTCATCTAATAAATACAATATAACCAGTTGTAACACTCACATGAAAATTATTTCCCCTGGTAGTAACAGAAAAAATATCCTAGAACAAAGCTATACAAGATATACAAGATGTACAAGAAGACAAGAGCAGTTAACATTTAGGAAAATGTACCTGCAAGATAATGGCTGACCAAATGTACATCAGACACACACACATTTTGCATATATACACAGACCAAAAAATAGGTTTCACATTAATTTAAACAGCATGAAAATGCTCAACAAAAAGTGAAAGAAACAACTACAAGATTAAAAAAAAACCCACAAAGGTACAGGAGGTCTTTACAAAGAAAGGTGAAAGAAAAAAACTAACCCACCCTGTGGGGTGCACAATTCCAGTTTCTCTTAGTGCTTCTCCCACTGTAGTATTCCCATTCACACAGCTAAGCAGTCTTTGATTAGGAGGCTGCTTTGGTGGAAACCTGATCTTGGTTTGGTTTTCCACCTCCTCCAGATTAATTTTCATACCAGTAAGCTTCCATGACCAAATAACAACATGGTCACTCTGCGGGGGAAAGGGGGAGGACTGTAGAACTGCTGTAGTCTTGATTTAGATGGGATTAAACCACTGTATTTTTAAAGAACAAATTACTAAACCAAACTAACTCCAGCTTAGATACCCACCTGGGTACCTCAAGGTTAGCAGGAAGCATTAAAATCTTCCCCACATTTGTACTTCAAGAACACCTGCAAAAATCTTTGAATCTCTATTCTTTGCTCTAAAGCAAAATAAACACGTGACCATTCCTTCAGAGGGAGTTGTCTCTTTCTGAACACATGCTGCACAGATGATTTGCTTCACTTACAAAGCCAACACCGCTCTGTATACTGGTCCTTAACAGAGATCTGATTTCAAGGAGTAACTTACTTGGTTTTTGGAAAATGTGACTCCTGTTTCACATAAATCTTAGAAGCAAAATAAAATGTGAAACACAAAGATAAAGCAAATAATCATGCTTGTGCAGGTGACAGGACTAGTTAGCACCAGCTTTCTAGTTGTTAGTTATCAGAAACCCATTGTTTTCTGTTGCTTCAGCCTTCAAGAGGCCTTTAACACAAAACAAATGTCCAGGAAAGTTAACATTTTTGTTCCAACAATTGATAATTTATTATCATAAACATAAAGTATTGAAAACTGTTTGGGAACACCACCTGAACAACAAATGTTGGACTGAAAACAACTAATTAGTACAAGCCACAAAACTCTAACTCTCTGAAAAACCCACACACAAGTTAAAAGCACCAAGTGATGTAATCTTTGTTGCTTGCCTTCCCAAAAGCAGGGACTCAGAATGCCCCCTGCAGAGAAGATGAAAACATCTTCAGAAAACCTGTCATCAGGAATGTTTCTATTACCCTCTTTCTTCTCCCTTTAATTTGTTCTTTCTCTTTCCATAATTCTTACTGTTCTTCATTGCTTTTGTCTCTCTCTCTCTCCTTCATATTATCCAGGATATGGCTGGAATTGTTTCCCATTTAAAGGCACACTTCTGCCTTTCACTCCTCAGAAGATTAAGACAAATTCATTCACACAAAGTATTTGGATAAAATCTTCTATTGCAAATAAATTAAAGGTTATCATACAATTTATTTTACCCAGATTTATACTAAACATTTTCCAGCACACAGCTAGAAATGCTGCTCTGAAAATATAAGAGGAAGGTTATTTTTGTTATTACATCCTTTACTGGGAATGCCCATCACTAACATCAGGTCATTATAAAAATCATAGATATGTATTTATGAACTCCTACCTGATTAAATTCTGGCACACCTGGCATCCTGCAGGACACCTGAGACAAAAGATGGATAATTATATATTCTTGTATAAAAGAAAAATCTCTAATGGTATTCATAAAATATAAATTCACCTGTGAAAAAATTCTCATCAACAACATTAAAGGCTGTATTCTGCTGCACTCACCCCTGGAAGATGCAGTGGGTAACTTCAGTGACTTGTTTGGCATTTTACATCTCAGACTGTATGTCAAAATTCTGCATTTCATGGAGTTATCTATCTAATCTACACTACCCATGTGTTCAAAACAGCATGATCAAAATTGTTGGTGGTAAATAGCTCCTTTTCAAACTGGCAACCTGTCACAGGTGAGGTCCCCCAGCAATTGATATTGGGCTCAACACTGTTTAATATCTTCTTAAGTGATCTGGACGATGGGATCATGTGTACCCTGATGAAGTTTGCTGATCATACCAAACTGAGTGAGGAAGTGGACAATCCAGAAGGGAGAGTCACCCTGCATGAAGACCTGGATAGGCTGGAAGAGTGGGCTAACAAGAAACTTCTGAAGTTCAACAAGGACAAGTGTAAAGTCTTGCACCTGGAAAAACATAATCTGGGAGTGCAGCACAGGTTGGGATCTCCCTGGCTGGGGACCAGCTCTGTGGAAAGGGACCTGGGTGTCCAGGTGGACAACAAGTTCAATATGAGTGAACAGTGTGCTGCTGTGGCAAAGAAAGCCAACAGGATGCTGGGTTGCATCAACAAGGGCATCACCAGCAGAGATACAGAAGTCATTATCCCACTCTACTCTGCGCTTGTCAGGCCACACCTGGAACACTGTGTACAGTTTTGGTCCCTGTTGTGCAAAAAAGATGTGGACAGGCTGGAGAGGGTCCAGAGAAGGGCCACAAAGATGATCAAAGGACTGGGAAGCCTGGCACATGAGGGAAGGCTGAGAGAACTGGATTTGTTCAGCCTTGAGAAAAGAAGGCTGAAGGGACACCTTATCACTGTGTTGCAGTACTTAAAGGGCAGCTACAAAAAAGATGAAGACTCCCTTTTTCACAAGGAGTCATATGGAAAAGACGAGAGGTAATGAGTACAAGTTACTCCTGGAGAGGTTCCAATTGGCCACAACAGGAAAATTTTTCACAATGAAAACAATCAGCCACTGGAATAATCTCCCCAGGGAAGTGGTGGATTCCCCAACATTGGACACTTTTAAGATTCAAAAAGGTTGGACCAGATGATCTTTGAAATCTTTTCCAACCTGGTATTCTGTGATTCTATGAAAATTACAAGTTTACATCTTCAGAATGTGATTTCACCAAGTTTATTTAGGCAACACCATCCACTAGATAGGCAATCTGGAATGCCAAATTACGTTTGCTTTCTCAGGTCTTAAAACACTGGTTGAGAATTTGATCTTTTCCTTACTCTTCACACACTCTATGCCAGCCTGAGCAGAAACCTCTGTCTCAGAAGACTGATCAGCAGCAGGCATTATTCTGAAGAAGGGAGAAAATGGTACAGCTGTAACTCCATGTAAGTCAGTCTCTCAATTGGATGCTATACCACAGTTTTCTTATTGGACTGCGAGCAAACATATCTAAGAAGCCTAAGAAGGTCAATTGTTGCCAATTTCTAATTCAAACAAATGGCCTAATTTAAAAAATATTGGTGACAGTACCTATGAAAATCCATAAATGCCAGCAATCACCAACTGGGGCATTGTAAAACTGCAAAGAACTTCATCCACGCTACACACAAAGCCCATAAAAAATTATTCTGATTCTATCTAAATGTAACAGAAAGAAAGTGAACTTCATTGTTTTACCTGTGAGGATCTTTTGAACTGGGAATGATATGTGCACATTCTCTTTTACTGAAGACTTCTTCAATCCAAGATTTGGTGGACTGAAAAGAAATTTCAAATGTAATTGTATTCCTGAACTTAAGAACATAATGTCAAAAATTGCACTATAGCATCTATAAGGCTGTTTATGCATAACATAACCCTGAATGACTCCCATCACGACATTAGCTGAAATCAAACACTATAAACTGAAGCTACAACTTTGAACACTCTTAGACCTTCTCCCCCAAGCTTTACACAGCTCCACAGAAAAAGCAACATTAAAATTTATGCCCACTCCTCATTAACATAAAAATTATTTAGAGGATCTGTCAAACACATGTACAAAAGAGGACATGGTAAGAATGAATCAGAACTGCCTAAAGGACTGCACTTTTCTGTGCAAATGACAATCTTACTAAAGCTGTAAGTTTCAGGAAAGGCAAGATTTCCTTGTTACCTGAAAGAGATGGTTGATTCCTTCTTTGATTATTCTTAACAGAGTTAAGCATAGTTTCATCCTGTTTATACGTTCACTGAACTAGGACTACAGTAAAACGCAAAAGCGGTGACCAAGGACTAGACCTAGCTCTGAGAGTGTATGTCAGGTGGGTTTTTTTCCACTGGCCTCCTGGGACACTGTGAAAACCGTCTCAGTGAAGTCTGTTGCAGCTGAGTAAACTGAACAGTCATATTGGTACACAGATTTTTTTCAAAGAATCTCACTGGAAGTCTTTGAACCTCTTTCTCTTCACGTCTATCAAGGACCAAATTCCCTGAAAGGAATGACAGTTTTCAGATGCCGAACTTTGAAATCTCTGGGATTAAACTGTGTAAACACTGGAAGCAAAGGATTTTTTCTTGTTGTCAAAAGGAAATACCCCCAAAATTAAACATGCAATGGACAGATATTTTATCATAAAGAGTAAATAGAATTATACTGACCATTATTGTTTCATCGTTTCTCATGTTCATCTTCATCTCACTCTCTGTCTATCTGTTGTCTACCTTATACACAGACAGCAAGCTCTCTAGGACAGGACACAGTAGCATCCTGGTTTGTGACTGGGCATGCAAGGCAAACAGCAAATAATAAACATTGCCTCCTTATTCACTCTTCACATTTAAAAATGATTGTTCTTCTGCAAAATGTCTACCCTGTAAAAATACTTATGGTAAGCACTTGTCTCCATACTTGTTTGTAAAAAGTGTCTTTTGAACAATGACTTAGAAAAGAATTAAATTCCTGAGAATGCCAGTAATCCAACTTACTAAGAGTACTGCTGGGATCATTTTATGGATGGAGTTCAGCAATAATTCTTATAAAAAAGAGTACCTCTCATCTTCTGAATGGCATTAATGATCCTTAATAAAGCAAGTCCGTTTGAGGTTTTTTTACTTCAGCTTCACATCCCTAAATAGCCCCACATGATCTCCCAGCCAGAAATGAAGTTATGGAGGGCCAAGAGCTACCTGAGTAAACTGCTGCCTTGTTTGCAGGTGGGGACTCCTCTTCCACCAAGACTAATGGGAATCCTACCTTTGGTTTTGAAGTACTTTGAACAGGCCCTCACTGAGAAAGGTTAAAGAGAGCATTAAAAAGCAGTTTTCTGGTATTGCTGTCCATGTGTATTCTTCTAGGGGCAGCTAATTGAACTGTGTCTGATTGAGCTTCAAATGAAGAAATAATAGCGCAGAAGACCCTCAGGGCTGGACAGAGCACAGACACGCAAGAAATTTAATTATCTTAGAAAGAGATCTACTGAAGACAAGGTGCAAAAATTAAATCCAGAGAAAAACTTTGGAAACAGTGAAGCAAATTTCATTACTTGAGGGCAAGTACACACTGCTTTCAAAAACCTTTCAGTAGTACTCTTGTTAGATATCACTACTGTCTCATGCTTCCTAAACCACTTTATTCTAGCTGCTTGAGCTACCAAGCAAAACAGTGAAATGTTTCTAATGTGACAATACCCTGAAACTCTGATTCTTCTGAAACCCATTACTATTTCTGGTAACTGGTTTTCAATCAGAACTAGGGAACAAAAAAATCTTTTTATGTTATGGGATGCCCTGCATAAGAATGAACTTTACCAACCTTTTCATTAACAGGAAAGGGTGAGACAGAATGGCCAAGAGGTTGACAAGTCTTACAGTAAGGTAAGTCTTTACTACGGTAATATGCTCAGCATCCAACTGATATCACTTCAATTTAGTAAGAGCACTAGTAGTTCAAAGTAATTCTAAGGAAGCTGTTGGCATTGCATAGTATCAGGTAACCTCCCTTGAGCTATTTTACCTCTAGCATGACATAGTCTGGAAATCAAGCATTGTCTGGGTGTTGTGAAAGCAAGCATCGGAGATACACAGCCCAGTGTAACAGGAAAGCATTGCACCAGCCTAGCCACCAACAGTAAAATGTGCTGCCAGCTGAGCAAGGCACTGGCACGCTGCTAGTCTGTATGTGAATACACCTGAAAAGGGGTGTCAGAGAAGTTTTTATCTCCAAAGCTCAGTATTCCTCACCATAAAGTTACACGATACAAGATAAAATACAAACCAATAATTTCAAAGTGGGGATAAGTCATTTGGTACACAACAGCTGTTTCAAAATACAACCTACAGTCCTTGGGGATGGCAACATGCTGTGTGAGTTGAAGTTACAGCATGTAATATGGGAGATGAAAAGGCTTCTTGACAGGCTTGAGAGGTGGGTCTATGCCTGTTCAACAAGGCCAAATGCAAGGTCCTGC
>NW_010310155.1:0-25228 GCF_000700745.2 Antrostomus carolinensis | reverse complement strand
GACCGGGCTCTGGCGGGCAGCGCGCCCCGGCCGCGGGCGGCTCGTCCCGGCTGTGAGAGACCCGCCTGTCGCCATTTCCAGCCGACTGCTGGTGCCCAGCTGCACCTGGCTGTGGGCTCCTGCAGAATGCAGTGGCCACATTAAATCACATTAGGTTAGGTTTTAGCAAAAATCTTTTTGCTGGCGACATTAAATCACATTAGGTTAAACTAAATCAACAAGAAATAGATTATAATTTTATTTTTCCATTAAAAGAACAAGTCTATAGTATTGTTAACTTCAGGAAATAATGAGGAGGGCTTTCCAAAAGCATGTTGTAATCTTACATAATACTTTCTACCGCCTTCTCGTGTTTTAACTTGAGGGTGAACTCGGGTCTAAGCTTCAGGCTTTTATGAGACACTCAAAAACTTGCTGCTTATTGAAAGTTCAGATCCAAAGTTCAGATCCACAATAATTTGCAGACTTGCAGGAGATGACGTTTTGAGGAAGAACCACCAGCAATAATAGAGGTGTGATGATAAATAAGTAATAAAAATATGATAAAAGTGTCAGTGTTAAAAGGTGGTGTTGTGTTTGCTTTGTAGTACAAACTCAGATGTTACAGCATTGACTGCGTGCAATACTGATTTTGGGACTTTTTAATTTTAGACACTGCTTTAAGACAAAGACATCATGGATAAATATGAAATCATTAAAAAAATTGGAGAAGGATCTTTTGGTAAAATATTCTTGGCAAAAGGAAAAGTGGATAATGAACAGTGTGTTATCAAAGAGATCAATTTAACTAAGGTAAAACAACAAAACCTGGATGATAATGGTTGTTATCTGTATAGTAGAGCGTGTTTAATTAATTTTCTGATTGTTGAATCTTTGAGGATTACATTTCAAAATTATTTCTTAAGAATGAGGATAAGAAACGTTTTATAAATACAAGAGGACATTTTGATGGATTCAGAGACATGAATTTTAAAGAAGTAATATTGATGAAAGTGTGATCACAATGAAATAAAGAGAAGTTTTCCATTTAATGTAACAGGGCAAAGAGTTTGCCTGAAATGTTGCAAGAACTCGTAACACCAGTAAAACAGAGGGCTTTTTTTCTTTTTCCTTTATTCTTTTGCGATCATCCATATTAAGAATACAGAATCACCGAGACTCTTATTCTTCAAATACTTAAGCGAAGCTTGACTTTAGAGTTTAACTATTCAGCAGCTAGCTTAGCAATAGCATTTGTGTAAAAGGTTTAAAGGTATATATGTGTCTGTCTGTAAAATGTCATAATTTGGTTTGACTTCTGTAACGTTCCAATATATTTCCAAGCTTACACTGCAAACTGATGTTTTACATTACATATACATCATACTGTGTAATATTTCTGCATCACCTTGGTACACAGTCTTGTATTTGTGGAAATAGTTTGATAATGATGTAACTTCTTAAAAAAAGTTAAATATATCATTGCTAGCATACAGTTTCTTAATTCTTTGTAGATGCCTGTGAAAGAAAAAGAAGCCTCTCAGAAGGAAGTAATTCTTCTGGCCAAGATGAAGCATGCAAATATCGTAACCTTCTATACTTCTTTGCAAGGTTTACTTTAACATTTCTGTATTATCTGTGATTATAGGAGTGGAAGGCAGCAAAACCTAGCTTGCTGATTTTGCCCAACCTTAAGCCTGTCCCCAGCCCTTTACTTACCAGTGGGGACAGATCCCAACTCCTAAAAATAAGCACAAGGTATCAGATTCAGTCATCACTTGCCCTCTTCATATGTGTGAGTGGGACCTAAGGTATTGTGGCATGAATGCTAGATTCTGGGGTGTCTGCATTGCTTACCTTGAACTTTAGTCTTGACCTTCAATAGGAGTCCAGAGTTTTATGGACTTTTACAGGGGGTTCAGTGGAAGAAGAGAGCTTTTGAATATAGCAGGGAAGAGGTCCTGTTGGCCTTTTATCTTGAGACATATTTTGAGGTGTCACTCAAGGATACAGGATGCTTCAGGACTGAAAGAGATAGAAGGAAGTGTGTTCTTTATAAAAGCTGATTCCCTGTATTTATTTTCCCTGCTGACATCTGTCCTAAGGAATGCCTTATGTAATGAATGCTGTAGTTACAGCTTGTGTTCAAACTGTTTTCTGTGATCAGGACTGTAAATGTTTTAAGGGACGTTTAAATCTGGTAGTCTTCTGGACCCCAGAGAGGTAAGAATAGGGTGAGTGTATTAAGTAGCCCATGCAGTTTATTTCTACTATTGGACACTGTCTACTTTTAACCTTTTCCCTAATCCTAACTGTATACTTAGTTATTATTTGGGAATAATCACAACTATGAAGTATTCTGCTAAGCATTGCCTGTAAGAACATATCTTCTTACTACCAGCGTAGTCTCTTGAGAGTTTTCTCATGTATTTAATACTTTGGTGAATTTCAATTTAAATATATTTTCATGTCTCAGTTTTGCATCAGGTTTCACTGGAAATATAATTTTTTTCTAAGTTACTCTTTGAAGTGGATGAGTAGATAGAGGATTAACTAATCCCTTTTAAAAGAAGGACTATGTAATGCAAAATAATTTGGTGCTGTCCTAATGAGTAATAAATGAATAAAGGAAAAATTATACTTTTCCTTTCAGAAAAGAACAAGCTATATATTGTGATGGAATACTGTGATGGTGGCGATTTAATGAAGCGCATAAATGTGCAGCATGGAGTGCTGTTTGACGAGGACCAGGTGAAAGAAGTTATCTGTAGAGGAAATGACATATTATGTAAACCAAGTGGTTTGAATTGTCCAGTACAAGCTACTGTTTCTTTTCTGAGCTGTTAGAATAATTGAACATCTTAAAGAAACTGTGGTAGTTTTAATGAGAGTTTAGAGTTTGCTTTTTGCACAGGTTTAAGATCTTAAATTAATTCATTATGAGTGTTTTGATGCCGTTTTTATCCCCCTTCCCTCCCATTGCTCCTTCCATTTTGGATGCTCTTTTTCTTTGTATTGGTAGTATACCTACTAAGCCATAAAGACTTTATTTTAAATGGTGTTTTAGAATTATGGAGGGGATATATTGGATACGAGTTCTTAATTTGTTTATACTATTTGCATCATGGCATATAGCGTTTTTTACTGAAGTCAGTGGTAAATCTCTCATTAATATCATTTGGGTCTAGACTTCTCTGATGCCATTTAAATTGTTAAGCTAGCACAGAGAAGTATGCCCAGAATTCTGACTGCTTTTAGAACATGTTCATATATATTTTAATTTGTAAATTGATTTGCAAGTGTGATAGGTATTCAATTTACAGAAACAGAATTTTCCACTATTCCTTACTTCTTTTTTTTTTTTTTTTTCCCTAACTCTTAGCTTTCTGAAGGAAATTTTCTCTTATGTATTGGGCCTGGTGTACGGAACTCTGAAGTTATTTAATCATGCATAGTCTTCCACTTCTGTAGGTACTTAAAAACTAGATAGATAGTATCCAACTTGTTAGTGGTAATAGACTCTAAAGCATAAAAGTGGAAAAAAGAGAAGTATTGTGACTTTTCTTTTTGCTTGAGTGATAAAAGAGGAACTCCTTAGTGTAGAAGTCAGTTGGAAGTGGTTCAGTAATAATGAATTTTAAGATCCTATTGGGAGTCATACTAGTGGTAGAGAGAACACGAGATAAAATAAAGAGAGGGCAAAACCACAGATCATGAAAACAAAAAAGAGAACCAACACACACAAACCCCTTGATAATGAGGTAGAATAATATATATCCAGAGAAAGGCCAAGGAAGTACAGATAGAATAATGGAATATAGAAATTAAAGATACATGTGCCAATCACAAAAGGAAAGCAAATTGCCTAACTTAACATAATGTTGTTAAGGTATCTTTATATTTTCAAATGTGTGCCTAAGAAAGTATCATTTGTGGCATCAACTCTATTGAGGAAATCATCTGCTTAATGTGAAGCATTAGTAAATAGAAGATTATTACTTGAATTGAAGTCTTTAATGACCATCAGTTTTCCCAAATAAAGAAGCATATAAGCACATTGTGGTTTTGTTTCTGACTTAAGTCCAAAGGCTCTTATTCGGTAAAGCACATGTGTAGTGGAAGTTAAACATATATTTAAGATCAGTACCTGGGTCAAGGATAAAGGATAAACCTGTATGCTTACTTATTATGCAAGTTTCTTCGTAACTCCCTTCTTTCACCAGAATTCAGCTCTTCATCCTTTGTTTCTTTTTTTTTTTATTCTGGACCACATTTGGTAAGACTACAAGTATTGTCACTGGGTAGTATAACTTCCACTGCTAAGGATTAAAAAGACACTTCCCAGTTCTGTCTTAGTTGTTATTAGAACTCACTTATTTCTAGATAATGGTCTAATATTCTAGCATGATTCTTCAGTCCTTGTTCAAGTACTTGTCCTGTGACAGTCACTTAGAACTTGAGGGAGATAAGGAAAGTGGAGCAGGTATCTGTTTCCATTTAGTTTCATGGTAGCACTAAAAAAGGAAAGGAAAAGTCTTTGGCATTAATTTAAAAAGTATTATTTCTTACTATTTGATATTTTATGTGCTCTACAGATACTAGATTTTCTTGCTGTCTTTATATATTTCAGTAAGGTGCCCCACTGGACATCACACAAGTTTATAGATATCTGTTCCCTTTAACTTTTTCTGCAGATTCTGAGTTGGTTTGTGCAAATCTCCTTGGGCTTGAAGCATATTCATGACAAGAAGATTTTACACAGAGATGTAAAAGCACAGGTAGTAAAAGTAGTACTGGAGAGGGGGCGATTTTGTCTTGGAAAAATATATTTAAGAAGCTCTACTGTGTTTCATTTTCACATACCAGGTTTGTTTTTATTTGCAGAACATTTTTCTTAGCAATAATGGAAAGGTAGCAAAGCTTGGGGACTTTGGCATAGCAAGACAGTTGAACAGGTAAGCCCATTTCTAAATTAGTTTGTGACCTGTACCAAATAGGACTGTTTCTGAATGTTCAGAACGTAACCTGAATGTGCAAATTGTTTGTGGATTGTGCTTGTTCAAGAGGTCTGGGATACAAAGGGTCTGACACTACATTTTTTTTCTGTTACCCTAAAACATGCCATTCTGCATGAAACCACAGATGTATCTAGTCTAGGAACTGGACTGCTGGTATCTGTAGGTTGTAGGGTGAGGAAGCCTCAGTCTGTCCCTGTTTTCTGTGGAATGGACATGAAGAGATTCTGGAGGCACAGCTCCTGCTCTTGCAGCTGTTGATAATCACTTCTTATACCTCATAAAAAGGAAAGTTAAGAACATTAAAAACTTAGGAATGAGTATAAGAAAAGAGTTTGTACAGGTTTTCTTTGTATGTCCTCCAAGACTGTGTCTATAGTAATTTTTTAAAAAGGGCCAGAACCCACTGTCTGGACCTGAGAGTAAATGGCATGGCATGGCTTGCATCGACATGCGTGAACTCTGTTCTCCCAAAGAGGGTAGCTTTATCCTAAATAACTGTGTGGACAAGGATGGCCTGTCCTGCATAGTGGCCAAGTGTTGTCTGGGAGGGTGCTTTTTGGTATGGCCAAAACATGCCAGGGGACATACTATCAACAGGACAGTGCTTGAATTTGATCTCTTTTTGAGCTGCTTGATTATCTTTGGCCTTGGCAGGATATTGTGGCAGGGAAGGTCCACAATTTAATTAGGTACTGTGTGGAAAGGTCATTTTCTCTGTTCATAATTTTGCACATTGTCCCTCTAGTACCAGTCCTTCTCCGTTGTTTTGTACTCCACCTGCTGCAACTCACTTGGTAAAACTTTTCCTATCCCTAAATTAAGTCAATGTAAGTTTGACTACATTTCTGGCTACACAGCATCAGTAAAGAGAAAAGATGACTTTAACCAACATTGACGATTTGCTTGCAGCCCAGAAGGCCAATAACCGTATCCTGGGCTGCATGAAGAGAAGCGTGGCCAGCAGGTCGAGGGAGGTGATTCTCCCCCTCTACTCCACTCTCGTAAGGCCCCACCTGGAATACTGCGTCCAGTTCTGGAGCCCCCAACATAAGAAAGACATGGACCAGTTAGAACAAGTCCAGAGGAGGCCATGAGGATGATTCGAGGGCTGGAGCACCTCTCCTATGAAGACAGGCTGAAAAAGTTGGGGCTGTTCAGCCTGGAGAAGAGAAGGCTCCGGGGAGATCTTATAGCGACCTTCCAATACCTGAAGGGGCCTACAAGAAAGCTGGGGAGGGACTTTTCATAAGGGCAATTAATGACAGAACAAGGGAAATGGGTTTAAGCTGAAAGAGGGCAGGTTTAGATTAGATATTAGGAAGAAGTTCTTCACTGTGAGGGTGGTCAGACATTGGAACAGGTTGGCCAAGGAAGCTGTGGCTGCTCCTCCCTGGAAGTGTTGAAGGCCAGGCTGGATGAGGCTTTGAGCAACCTGATCGAGTGGAAGGTGTCCCTGCTGATGGCAGGGGGGTTGGAACTAGATGATCTTTAAGGTCCCTTCCAATCCTAACCATTCTATGATTCTATGATTCTCTTCAGATGTACGTAACTGTGTATATGGATTAAGTACCTTTAGGCATTCTTCACATGGATGTACAGCCTGTGTAATTTCTGCCAAGGCCACATCAAACTGGCTTTGGATTTAGGCCTACATCACCTTGCCAGTTCAGTGATGCATCAGAGCTAGGAAGTCTTGCTGAGAGTTGGAGTAACATGTTTGGATAGTACCTTGATCCAAGCCTGCTCATTTCCAGGGATGTGCCATGTCACTGTTCTAGTTGCAGCCTCAGCCAGCTCTTGTACCTTTGTGCTGTGTTTCTTTATGAGGCATCGACCTACAGTCAGTGCCTCAATTCTCTACTTGCAGAAAGTGTCTTCCTTCAGAAGTGTTCTGAGGATAATTGCCTTAAGGGTTGCTCCTACACAGCAGAATAGTATGTAGCAGATAGGAAGTAAACCTCAGAATTTGAATGTCCAAGTACCGACATTTTAAAGAGTATTTAATAGGCTTATACAAGAAAATAATTGGAGCATGATAGTACTTTTTCGTATAAAACAAGTGAATTAAGTTTCTCAGGCTCTTTTTTCATGCTTCCCTGGGGTAGACAAAGGCATTGTCATCTCTGTTTTCCACTTCAAAATGCAAGATAGTGTCCAATACTTGCAGTTAGGTGTCTATGGCACCTCTGGCACTCAGACTTCATATCTTCTGTAAAGAGTGTGACTTACAACTTTAATGACATCTAGTATAGAGTGAGAGGAATCACTCTCTGTGTGTACCTGTTTCTCTCCACTGGCTTCCCTGTGACTCTTGATGACATCCACAGTGTAGATGTCTAAAAGCAAGTGAAATTAATCCAACTGGTGCTATTTGGCTACATCTTCACAAGTCAGCACCAAAGATGGAACTAGAATTCACTTATTCCTGCTTTAGTTTCTGGACAGCACTTCCTCCTTCCACTGTTCTGGCTTGTGTGACTGACTGCCACCTCCCACATTCTTACTTCAGTGAGTATGTTGGAGACTTCTAATATTTTGCAGTGTCTTTGACAGCTTTCAGAATTCTGTGTTAATGATAAACATTCCTTGAAAATGTTGATTACAGTGCTGGTGAAAAGTGGGGGAAAAAGCATTCTGTTGCTTTCTGTTGAAGTGTGAACACTCTCCACTATTAAAATAGTTGGTTGTTTTTACACAGAACTGGAAAATACTTTAGTTTTTCTTGGGGTGTTCCATTATTCAACTATTGGATAGCAGAAGTAATGTCCCCCATGGGCTTTTCACCTGAGGCAGAGAAGCCTCTAGTTCCATTGCTTATCAGGTTTTTCAGTGTGTGAGCCTTTTTGTTCATTGTGTTTCATCAGCACTATGGAGTTGGCCCACACCTGTGTAGGGACCCCCTATTACCTGTCACCTGAGATCTGTGAAAATCGACCGTATAACAATAAAACGTAAGTCTCTGTCTTTCCTTCATATGTTTGTGCATGAGGGCGTGCAGGCACGAAATAACTTACTTTAGTGATATCATAGTTTGAATCAGTGTTTCTGCAGGGCACCAGGAATTTAACGTGTTATAAATAAAGCCTTGCATTATTGTGTGCAATAATTAGGTGCATCAATCATATACCACAACTGTGCTGTACTATACAACACTGTCAGTTGTATTTTGCCTCATAGTGTCCAGAGTATAGCAAACATGAATTTGTTGTGATTTATCTACAGGCTTAACATAATTATATTTTTCTGTTTTTATAAAATTACTTGTATTTAAACTTAAAGTTCAATCTTGTTCTCCTTTAATAATCCTTTTTAGTAGTGGTGTGAAATGTAAGATAGATTTTTTTTTCCTTTGCTTTATCTGGTTCTCCATCAAATACTAAATTTCCCTCACTGTTAGCAGCATGTTATAACCAATGAAGGTGTGGATCTCTTCAGTTTCAAGTTTAGGTATTTTTGATACACTCATTTGTGATTTATAAAAATACACTAAAATGAAGCTGCTAGATTGGCAATTCTGGAACTTTTCAGTAGCCACCTGCAGGAAAGACAAATAGGTCTGAGAATTGTAAAGGTTCTTTCAAGCTTAATGTAAAATACTGAAATAACAAGTTGAGAAGCACTGAAAAGTCAGGAGCTGAGCGAGCTTGACCCCTTTCTCTGTGTGTGGGACATGATCAGCACCAAATATCATGGAGCCCAGACTAACATCTCAGCTCTTAGGTGCTCTTCACACAGGTTTACTCCCTTATTGTTTCCTTAACTCTCAAGTCAGCCAGAGATAGCTTTGCCCTTCATCCTGCTAGGAGTATTAAGCAGGTTTTCTTTATGTCATGTGCCTTTTCCAATGATAATTGTAGTACCTAGATAGGTATCATAGAAACATTGGTACCACAACTAGAAAGACATTTCAGGTTGTTCTTTTCAGTGCATCTTAAGAAAAATTGAAAGTTGCACCAATATTAATCTGTGATGGAATACTGTTAATAAATTTGAGATCTGAGAATAGATACTGATTACATGTGTGAAAATATCATAGTCTTCTCCCTGAAACTTTAATTACCTTTTATTCACAGAGATATTTGGTCTCTTGGCTGTGTCCTTTATGAGCTATGTGCACTAAAGCATCCTGTAAGTACCGCAGAATCAGATCAATATCATAATTTTTAAACAGATAGTGGGCAGCCTGAAAAAAAATATAGTAATAATAGTATTCATAGGCAGCTGCTGGAATTATTTACAAGTTATTTACTGATACTAAAGAATGACTGCCAGTATTTAATTTTTTGTATTGTGTCTGTTTTGTGCACACTAAAATAAGATGTATTATGTTGTATTTCTACAGTTTATATATATATACACATACACATCAAGCACACAGTTATTCTTTAATAAGTACAAAACTTGTTCAAAGGCAGATGAACAATTTAAAGAATTAAAGGCAAACTTCAAGGTTAGGCTTTAGGCATATAATTTTACTCATTTGTATTTGAAAATACCAATCTATACTTACTAAAGAGTTTGAAACCCACATTTCCCCAGCAAGCAGTTTGAGTCTCCAGAAGCATTTTCCCAAAGGTTTAATTTTGTGTGGAAGCACATTCATGTCAGAAGATAACTGAGATGACAGCATCTTCAGGAAGCTGTGTTGTCCTCAGCCTAATATGAGCCACAGATAATCCTCAGCCTGTGAGTATTATGTGGAGAAGGGAGTACAGCAGAGGCTATTCTCAACAACGGGAAAAGGATCAGATCCCTGGGCCTCACAGAAGTTGACCTTTTGCTGAGCCTGGATGTTGGAGAAGACAGAGCAGCACTGACAGGGAGAGCAGTTGTGCTGAGCTGAGAGCAAGGGGATACTGCTGAGGAAAAATTCAGATTTCACAAAGTGAGAAAACATTAATATTACTTCTTATGAATATGAGGTGTTTTATTCTATGTTGCTGCCCATTTTTTTAAATTGAAGGCAGGGACTAGATGCTGATGTAGACAGGAAATGCAAGTGAAACTAAGGCCAATTTTTGGTTACACAACCTTCAAAATAACTTTGTAAATAAAATGGTAATTTTAGAATTGTTTTCAAAGTTATTTCTGCCTGTCTGAGTTCCTAAAAACTATAGTGATCTGACCTGTTAAAAGATCTGAACTGAGGGCTGATGTATCTGAGTGGCATCAGTTGTTAAGCATCAGGATTATACCTTGGTTCCTGAGAGAACACAGAATGCAGAAGCTAAGTTGTGTGGAGTGAGGTTTTGAAGGTGAACACTGTGAAGACAGTATCTGTACAGGTCTCTGTTGAACAGCTTTTGGCAAAATAAATGATGTTTCATTCTGGAAAAATTGCTTCTGTGTTACTGTATCACAGCAGAGTATGAATAAATCTTTTCCAGCTACAAAAGCTATCAGACTTCCTAAGCTGTGCAACTGAAACAAGGAGAATGTAACCAGAAAACACAATCAGAGAGTGGTTATGTCAGTTTTGCACAGCAAACCATGGTTAGCAAGAAAGGATTTCTGAAGAGATTGCATAGCACAGGGCTTCTGTCAGCAAGTGCCTTTTTTCAAGTTAGAGTGTCTAGCCCATCATTTCCAAGTAGCAGTACTTACGGTCCTTCTTCTACTGTTTTCATCGATTAAGTTTGAAGGCAATAGTTTGCACCAGCTGGTGCTGAAGATCTGCAGAGGACGTTTTCACCCAGTGTCTCCCAACTATTCATATGATCTGAGGATATTAATTTCCCAGTTGTTTAAAATATCTCCAAGAGATCGACCATCTATCAACTCTATTCTAAGGAAGCCCTTCTTGCAGAAGCTTGTTCTCAGGTATTTGCCCCCGGAGGTAAGTGCCTGTACTGCTGCTTGCTGAAAGAAAAATATTTATCAAAGTAGGATGAACAGTTCTATCAGATACCTTTTTTCTTACAGATCACACCGGAAGAGCTCAGTCTTCTGATACACGGAAAAAGGCCTTCAGCATCACACTCTGGAGCCAAGCTGAGACAAGGTAATGATAATAATATTATTAACATTCGTTCTACACTTACATTTGTTAGTTATGATATATGTGATGGCTATGACTTTCTCCAGCAGTCTTTATTGCACATTTGGATACAAGAGTTTTGCATAAAGTTAAAAATAAAAAGAGGAGAGAACTGCAACAGTGGAAACATTCACCCAGGATAGTGCATCTCTGTTCTGTTCGGGAAAAGATGACTTTAAGACCAGCTCATTAGCAACATTCATCTAGAAAAGCTGTCATAGAAAAATGCTGAAACATTTATCTTCATTCTTTTAAGAATAAAAACTGAGAGGCTTTGGTCTACATGCAGTTTAGGTCCATCACATGAAAAACATACTTACTTAATTTTGCCAAGCTGTCATAGTTTAACCTGGCTGGCAGCCAAACAACACACAACCACTTGCTCACTCTCCCTGCCCTCCTTCAGGGAGTAGGGGAGAGAATTAGAGGGGTAAAAGTAAGGACACTTGTAGGTTGAGATAAAAACAATTTAATAATTGGAATAAAATAAAACTTAAAATAATAATTGCAATAATAATTATAATGATAATACTAGAATATTCAAATGAGTGATGCACAGTGCAATTGCTCACCACCTGCCAATAACAATCCTTGGAGGAGCAAAAATCCAGAACCTGAAACCACAATCCCGGAGGAACGAGAGGACTCTCTTTCCGGCCAGCCCTTGTTTATATACTGAACATGACATTCTGTCATATGGAACACCCCATTGGCATATCAAAATGCCACTTTGGGTCTGCTAATTTTACTATGCCCCCTTAGTTTCTTCTGCACCTGCAGACTAGCAAAACACGGGGAGTTGGAAAGTCCTTGATTTCCCAGCAACAACATTTTTCTCATACCATATTGAAACCAAAACACAGCACTATTCTAGCTACTAAGAAGAAAATTAACTCTACCCCAGCCAAAACCAGGACACAGCTATGTACAAAAATCTTGCAAAACATGCTTCATGGTATTTTACAAAATAACAAAAATGTATTTTGTAAAATATTATAAATTAGTTTAAATTGTGAGATCTGTTTGGACATCGTGTTAATTTATCAGAATTTATATGCACATTCTTAGAAAACATGAATGAGACTAAAGGGTATCACTGTATGAAGTGTTGAACAACTGGCATGTTTCTGGCAGCCTAACCTTTCCCTAATTCTCTATTCTTCAGTATATCATAATTATTCCTTAAATTTATCTTTGGAAGTATTGAAGTAATTTAAACAGATTTGTGAAAATAAACTTATGTAGTTACTTAGCTACACTATAGACTTTTTTTTTTCCACAAAAAATGGAACCCATGTTATTTTGGAAATGACTTGAAATTAGGTTTTTCTACCTTCAAGGCTAATGTGATTTGGACAGAGGCACCTGAACACCTAAGACACTTAGGCATTTTAAAAATTACTAATAATTTTCATATATTTTGTCTCCCAGACATGATACTCTCACAATCATTACTCAGGAAAGATTTAAAACTCACTTAGAAACTACTTAATCCTAGCAAGGACACTACTTTCCATTATTGCAGCTAAGGTATTTGCAAAATGCTGACTGACCAAACTGGAGTGTTATGTACTTTTATTCTCCACATGGGGAACTGATAAGGTAAATTTTTCACTTTTCAGCCCTTCTCCCCAAATTTCACGAGTACTATAAGATCGTCTAGTGATTTGTAGAATACCAAGGGCTAGGTTTAGAAAGGGAATGCCTAAGCAGGTAGACACCTAGCCTCCAATGAAATCTGAGCCTGAGAATCAGACCTCCTGTTTTCCGTTCTTGGTACTAGCATGAAATCAGCATTCTGGTTTATAAAGGTCTCCCTTTTATTCAGTGTGCTGTGCAAAACTAAACAGTAAGATCCACTTTACACGAATGTGACAAATCATAATGTTTTCAAAAGCATGTAATTCTGAGAATAACAGGCAGAATGCCTAGGAAGTGTGAATTATGGTAACGATGATGTAAGGGTGTAAGGAGTGTTTGTTAGCCCAACCTGACAGTATTAAGTGTGTGCACCCTACTATGATTTGCAACTACATGATCATTAATCAAGTAGAGAGCACAAAAGGTGACCTTTTAATCTTTTATTGTTAAAAAGGACATATACTTCAAAAAAGGAGGGTCCAAGACCAGGTTTCTCCAGAATCTGGAATGGTGGTGCCTGTGCAGAAACAGGAATTATTTCAAAGAAATGAATGGAAACCTCCTTCAAGAGGGCAACAGCCTATTTTTCAGGTACCATATATCCACATTCTTGTAATATTTAATCATCTTCAGATGGCAAATTCCTTCTCTTAGAAAAGACCCTTTAAAAGTCCTCATTAAGATGTATTAAATTCAGCTTAATGCCTGCACTAACTCAGTAGAGACAGTTAAGCACTCCTGAAGCCTCAGAAAACATGTTTTAGAAAGCCTAAGTAGGAAACACCAAATTTAGGCTGCCTCAGTAAGGTCCTTTGTAACAAAAGGGGTCAAGCATGCTTTGCTTTGCATTTTCGTTTGCACAAAGGCAAATAAACTCTGTGTTTGCATTTTTGCTGTAGAAGCAAATACACTGATTCTCTTACTTCAGACCTTCTGAGAGCCCATTCATGGGCAAAACCACTGGCACCCACTGCCCTTGTCTCAGATACTATTACAACAAACTGGGATCAAACCTTACAGAAAGCCCCAGTTCTTCACAACCACACGTGTCCCTCACTCATTTTCCACCTCCTTCTTTCCTCAGGCTGGATATCAGCTGTATGCTGTGTCCAGCCTCTTCCTTGGCATCATTTCATACTTTTATGTTTATCTTCAAGAGCATGTAATACAGCCCTGGGTGCTGGTGAATGCAGAGCAAAGTGCATTTAGGATCTGTGAGCTCCCAGCAGTAGTTGCACATTGCAGTTATGGTAGATTAGCTGATGGTAGGGAATGTGGAGTTCCAAGAACTGCATCCATCAAGCAGTCACTTGCACTACCTATGGACAATACTGGCCCTGGGCAGAATATAGGATTTAGTTTTCCTCATAGTCGAATTTGTGCATATCCAATGCAAATCCAGAGATGGATTAGGTTAGGAAGGTTTAGTTTCCTTTCACTGTGCACTGCTGCAATCAAAGGCAGAATTTTGTCCACGGGAGAGGTGCCTGAGGACTGGAGGAAGGCAAATGTCACTCCAGTCTTCAAAAAGGGCAAGAAGGAGGACCCCGGTAACTACAGACCGGTCAGCCTCACCTCCGTCCCTGGGAAGGTGATGGAACGACTTATCCTTGGTGCCATCTCAAGGCATATCAAGGATAAGAGGGTCATTAGGGACAGTCAGCATGGCTTCACTATGGGGAAGTCGTGCTTGACCAACCTTCTAGACTTTTATGAAGACACAACCAGGTGGCTAGATGATGGTAGAGCAGTGGATGTGGTCTATCTTGATTTCCGGCAGGGGGATCGGACTAGATGATCTTTCAAGGTTCCTTCCAATCCCTGACATTTTGTGATTCTGTGTGATTCAGACAGGTCAAAAGCCTCCCTGAAAGCACGTGCCTGGTAGGCAATATCCACTGCTCTCCCTTTGTCCACCAAGCCACTCATTTAATTTTACAAGGTTATTGGTTTGGTCAGGTGTGTCTTCCCCTTGGCGAATCCATGCTGACTACTTCTGATTATTTTCTTGTCCTTCATGTGCTTGGAAATAGTTTCCAGGATTAGTTGTTCCATCACCTCACTAAGCATTAAGGTGAGGCTGACCAGCCTGTAGTTCCCTGGGCCCTCTTTCCTGCCCTTTTTGAAGATATGAGTGACATTTGCTCTCCAGTCCTTCTCGCAATCACTGCTATGATCAATCAGAGATAACAGAGAGTGGTTTTGCAGTGACATCTGCCAGCTCCCTGAATTCTCGTGGGTGCATCCCATCAGTCTAGTTTGCTTATGTGTTCTTTAACCTGGTCCTTTTCCACCAAGAGTTTGTCTTCCTTGCTCCAGACTTCCCCCCTGGTCTGAGGAGCCTGAGGTTCCTGAAGGCCAGACTTGCAAGTAAAGACTGAGGCAAAGGCAGCATTCAGTACCTCAGCCTTTTCCATGGCCTGTGTCATCAGGGTTCCCAATTCACTGGTCACAGTTCTCAGTCCTCTATATTTATTTAGATGGCCTGATTTGTTCTCCATATAGCTTGGGATTGACATGTTTCTGGATACCATACTGTAATGAGGGGCAAGAGAAACACTTTTTGAGGTTAGCTTTTCCTTGGGAATATTACTGACAGTGGAGAGTTTTCTTCTTATATAGGTATGAATTTATATTCTGCTGTAATCTCGACTATACCATAGGTAGATGAGCCTATTTTCAGTGTTTCTAAGAGGAAACCAGAGAGGAATAGTTAACACATTTACCATCTAC
Organism: Antrostomus carolinensis; assembly: GCF_000700745.2. Taxonomy (NCBI): domain Eukaryota; kingdom Metazoa; phylum Chordata; class Aves; order Caprimulgiformes; family Caprimulgidae; genus Antrostomus; species Antrostomus carolinensis. The sequence goes on along the minus strand of NW_010310155.1, from coordinate 9,820 downwards.
AGAAGGGATTCTGAGATGCTTTTTAATTTATGTAAGAAAATGAGCAAAATTCAGCATTTTTCTCATACACCATAGTCTCCCAACATGGAAAAGTTTGTGAATGTCTTCCTACACTTATATAATGCAGTGGCAGCTAGACAATCACCTTCCCCCCATTGTTCTTATGGGAAATGGAAAAGACAGTCTTGTCACAAAGTAGAAATACAGGGATGTTTCATCACAGTAAGGACTTTGAGAAATGAAAGGCAAGCTCCCACAGGCACATAATCAGAGAGATGGTGAAATGAAGTAGCACAGTGCTCCCCTGAAAGCAGCCATCGGTGCCTACACTGCCCAAAACTACATCCCAGGTTCCCCTTGCTCTCATACGTCAAAATGAGACTCTCCTGGAATTAATTCAGTGCTTTAGGCTTCAGAACAATGAGGTGTCTCTAGGGCAACGACACTACAGGGCACGGAGCCTCATGCTGATTGTCTCGCACAACAATATGGGCTGCAGCTTAATGATAGGAACTGATGGAACAGGGGAAAAGGAAAAGACAATGGTGAGGTTACATATGCTCTGAGAAGTTAGGAAATTTCTGGGTTATATGTGGGAGGATTTGGAAAACTTACACTAACTATACTGTAGACAGTCTATATTACTATGCAACTCAGGTTGGGGAGAAGGACAGGAAATTAATTCAGACTTGTGCTGATACAAATGAAAACAGGTAAATTAACATCCTCTATTGTATTTTCAGCCCCAGAGCTACAGATTGAAGATGGCAGAAAGACCAGAGAGTACTAGAGTACATGGCCATTATGGTCAATACTATGATATGCTTGACAACTTGCAGAGGAAAGCTAATGCACATTATGACTTTTCTTGTATCAACCCAAGAGTTGAGGAATACTATAAACTAAAAGGACAAGTTGCACCTCCACCCCCACCACCCAACTGGTAAACTTTTCTCTCTGTATTTATTAGTAGTTTACTGTCATGTATGTTTTGAGTTGTCAGCCTTCCTGATTAGGTTAACACTGGATGTGTGTGATTCAGTATAATTCCTTCTCTGGATAGTCTTTGATAATTCTTTAACAAAAATTTATTGCACAACAACGTAACTTCTGTTCCTGTCTATCCAGAAGTTTCTTCTAAATGTACTGTCCTGATGTCTGACATTTCATTGTCAAAATGTCTCCCAGATCTCAGCACGGCAAGAAGTAAAACACAGGCTTTTTGTAGACTTTCTGATTATAGCAAAGATAAACACTGTCTTTCCTTCCTACCAGGATCAGAACGATACAGAGACCCAAAGCAGTTCTCTACCTGAGGGGACAGAGTGAGAGGCAGGCCATGAAATTTTGTTTCTTCCTGCAGAGCTTATATTTTGGTTTCAGATATAAAGACCTTTTCTCCAGCTGCTTGTTTACTTCAAAGCCTTTCTCTTACCATGTAGAGGTACAATCTTTCTATTACTTTAGAGGTTGGCTCTCCATTCCATGATTGGCTGTTTTAGGTCTGGATGAGCTTTGAAAACCTTGAGAAGGAAAGGGAAGGAATTTTTAATACTGCCTGCTTTCGGATCCTTCCTTGAAGGTTGACTGAATCATTAATTTGCATTCAATGACAACAGTGATTAGAATATTTCAGTCAGGGATCATCAGGTTTAGAACATGTTGTCTGAGCTGAGTTTCTAGGGCCTTATTTAAGGACAAAGCCAATTCAGTTTGCTTCCTGGGACACAAGTGGATTCTGAAGGTAGGAAATAAAATAAATAGAAATCAGGGAGCTTACAAGTGACTGCTGGTTATTTTTACCAAAAAAAGAGGAAAATGTTTAGAAACCAAAAAACTACATAAATACAAAGTTAGGCTCATAGAATTAGGCACAGAGGAGAAAGGAAATAGAAAAGTTGTTGAATATACAACCTCCATTCTGACAATTTTCACTTGTTTTGAGGATCAGGAAGAACAACTTTATTTTCATTAACACTTTCACATGCCATTTATCAAATAAAAGGTGGAGAAGGACTTTGCTGCACTATTCAGAAGGCTAATGTAAATGAAGTAATAGGGAGGGGAATGCCTGAAGTGGATATGTTTTCTTTTTGTTATTTCACTGTTGTTCCATATTTATAAACATTTATATATTCATGTAGTGCAAAGAGGGCTCTGTTTGTCCTATGTGATAGAACCTATAGATAATTATTTGTGCAGAAGATAGCAGAGTCTGTGAATTAAAATGTAGTGTATGAACATCACTGTCTTCTCTCAGGCCTGCAGAATATCTTCAAAGACGTTTTGAAGCCCAACAGTACAAGATTAAAGTGGAAAAACAGCTGGTAAGTAAATACTGAATCATAGAATAAAATCTGTAAAATAAACTGAAGGAAAAGCCAAACTGTAACACTGTCAGGTAGAAATTTCTGCTCTAGCAAATTTGTTGATCTGCTCTGCAATGCTCATCTTGAGGTTTTATTTTCGAATACAAAACTATAGCAATGTAAAATTCCACTATAACATTTTCCTCCAAAAATATACACTTGCTTTACTGCACTATTCAGTGCAACAGGGAGAGTGAATTGAGTCAGCACTGAAGGAAAGTGTTCTAAATGAAAATTCCTTTGCTCTGGGATTTATTTGTACACCCACAGGGACTGCGACCATCCTCTGCTGACCAATATCATGCCCAAATACTGCAGCAGAAAATAAAGGAAGAGCATCTCAAAACCCATCAGCAGGACTTGGCTAGAAAGAATGAAATGAAAGAACAGGTAAATGAAATACCTTCTTTAGCTGCTTGAAGCTGTCTTCTTACACTCCTTGACAGTAGCATTCTTTATATAAGAATTGTTTCTTTTCCATCTGACAACTAGAAAAATATAAGCTGTTTTCATCTGGTTCCATCTTACATGAACTGGTGAAGACTTGCACAAAAGCTGATGTCCATAATCATTAAAGCATGGCCTTGATTTTGATTTCACTTCTCCTGAGATTAGAGGAGTTACCTCACTGAACAAACTAATGTTGGAAGACAATAGATTCTCACAGTTGCAAATCAGAGAAAATAGTCATACGTGCATTACTCATTGTTCATAAGTCATACTGTAACATCTAGAGTGTGATGTAATAGTATCTGATGCATACTACGTCCCTGGTATGTTTTAACTTTTGGAGTTTATTTTATATGGAAACAATATACTTTTCTGGTTTTGCTTTTGAGTGACAGAGAAAACAAAATGATACTTTTTTCTTACATGAACACATGTAAATACATTTAATCTTTTTGTCTTTGATTTATTAAAAATGCTAGAATAAGTATGAATATATTAACTTTTACATGATGATCAGACTTTGGAATAAGAACATATTTATCATGTGCACATTCTTCAGAGACTGTTGTTGTTTAGTTCCACAAAGTCTGTACTAAATATGCCAAAACATGAAATTTTACAGATTTGTCCATTTGTAACATTGGCAAATTGGGATAAACTCTCATATAAGCAATAGCAGAGATGTCCTTAACAGGGAAATTATCTTTTTGCCAAATTTGAAGTTTTTGCTTTAAAGCATAGGAATTTTGAAGCTTCTCCAAGAGAAGAGTACCAGGTTTTGTTTCATTTTGGGGAGCAGGTTGCTAGACAATAAATAATACATATTTTTTTGTCCTCCTAATTTCCAGTCCTCTTATTTTTGGATTGCAACCTTAGCATCATTACTCAGACAGTCCTTAGGTTATTCTTGGAATTAGCTGTTTTAGATACAATTCTACAGAAAAGCTCGCATGAAGCAGTCTGGAAAACTTCAGAAAGGTTAAAGTCTGGAAGAGTTATGACTTCAAAATCTCCTCTCATAGGAAGTATCAATAAGTCTTTAAAATTGGCAGTAAAGGACACCGATCCCTTTTTCTCCTACATACACAGTTTGATATCCATAGAATATTTTGTTTGGCTAGTGTTATTTCTGCATGTATTTCTAATACATGTATGTTCTACCTTACTGTTCTCTAACAGGAGTACCTGAAACAATTGCAGAGAATTCGGGAAGAATACCACAGCGATATAAAAGAATTCAGATTTAGAGCAGGAGTACTCCAGGTAACAAAGCTCAAAAACATACACACATTTATATTTCATTTTTTCTTTTTAAAGCTAGTACACTTAATTAGTAATTGAAATGAACACTTTATAAAAATGTTCCTTAGGAGAATAAAAAAATACAAGATAAAACCTATCTTGTGAGGCAAGGGGAAGCTGAGGACCAGTCTGAAATCAAGGATACAGCAGAAACAGGAGAAGAATCATTTCAGGTATCAGTACCATTTCCTAGTCCAAACAGAACTTTTTATGCAAGTCCAACATGGTCTTTGATTCATTCTCTGTAACAAATCTGAAAAACAGTAAATCTTAAATCTCACATGATGGTTGCACTGTATGTGAAAGTCTCCCTAGGTTCCCTTCATGAATAGCTTGGAAAGTTTCTTTGTCTAAGTTCTGACTTGTTTTGGGAATTCTTTTTCATCTGGAAATATTAGGATGTACTTCAGTTTCTTTTTGTGGTATGTTTCTTTGCCTTGCTTTCTGAGTCATGTAAAGAAGCCACTTGCAGTGCAAATCTTTATGAGAATTCTGTGCAAAAGATAGGGCAATTCATCACAGCCCAGAGTAGCACTGTGTGGGAAGTCAGAATCCAGTTTTATGTGGAATTCTTACTTAAAAAAAAAAAAAAAAATTGGGATAGGTGGGAGGGAAAGGCAGAGCCAGAGCTTTCCAGCTCCAGCACTCCTTCACTTCTTTCCCATCAAACACTACCAAAGCAGCCACTGGAACGGAGTTTCAGAATTGTTCCGCTTCTATTTTGCAGTATTGGCATTATGAACATCAGATGAGGTTTCCAGACCACATGGAGTTCTGCAGAAACAAGTCCACTTTTCTTCAAGTGAACTCAATGAAGGCCTTAATTTATTAAAATTAATCTTAGTATGCAAATTCCCAGTCTGTTCTGAAGGAAAAACAGTCCTGATCTAGCTGCTAGGATTCTTCAGTCAGGATTTGCCTCGTGGTGTGGGATTTCCTGCACTATTCAGTAGAAAGGGGCAGACTTGCACATAAACTGGTGACAGACGTTGCTACCCTATTGCAGCTGGAACTTGGGCCAAACCTGCCAATATTAGTAGGATTTTTTTTCAGTGATTTTCACGGATCCTGGATTTGGCTTTTACTAAAAAGAACTCATGCATCACTTGATGGGATAAAGTAGGTTATAGGCAGCCAGAGCCACAACAGGACAAAAATTATATTCACAGTGATTTAATGGGAAATGCATGAAAACAACAACCAAAAAAACCCACTAGATTTTGCACCTGCTTGATGTCACCTTAGTTTATGGGCACTCCATCTACTGGAGAAACTGCATATGTATTTTTAAGAACTAAAATCTGTAAATTGTTGTGGTTTCACCTGAGGTTGACGACTTGCCCTAATTGCAGCAGATCACTGAAGGAGCTACATACAATTATTTGCTTTGCTTTTGTCTGACAGGCTCTAACATAGGACATGGGAATATGAAAATGGGTAATTTTGTTTCCTGGTAACACCTAAAAATTATTTAATTACCCCTTTTCATATTATAATCTTGATTTTCATCACTCCCAAAGTTTTCCAGAATGAAATCAGCCTGAGTTGTCTTGCATATATGATCACAAAAAATAAAAAATGCATTATTAATTTCTTGACACAGTACTGTATCCTCCAAACATAGGTTTTTGAAAAATCAGAGATTTGTACTTTATGCAAAGTTTCCTATTTTTCTTTTTGCTAGATAAGCCAGAATTATAATGTCTTTTAGTATTAGATTTTAAATAAAAAGCTATGAATGGAATATTCTTACAGATATATATACAAGGAAATCAGTGACTACATTTACTACTCAAACAAGTCTTTTTTTACAGGGTATACACATATTCTGGTTCCAAAGAGCGTATTTTAAAGTTGTTTTGTTTTTCTTCTTCCAGAACATGGAAGAAAACCTTAAACAAGTTAGACTCCAGGGCAGGCAGGACCAGAAAATTTTAGAAGAGAAACGTAACACAAAGGTATCCATCCTTATTATTGGTTTTTGGTTTTTTTTTTTTCCATATTCTTCTTACATCTTTACATTTTAAATGATTGTGTTATCATGGTAGCTCTGGAAGTGAAGTTATTTGAGAGTCAATTAAGTTATTTGAGACCAGTGCTGGTCTCCTGTTCATTGAAAGTTTATATGAGAAGACAGAATCACTAAGAAAATGAATGTATAGCAGAGCTTTTCTGATCGTTTGAGGGAGACTCCCTTTAGATATTCCCAGACAGTAATCAATCCCTACCTACTCATCTTTATATCAAACTGCATTAGCAGTGTATGAAAACTCTTAAGTTTAAGTGAAGTCAAGTCAGGCTGCTAATTTCTTCACATTTTGTTATAAAACGTTATTCTCTATAGTGTTTTTCAAATTGTAGAAGAGGATGGGAATTGAATGGAAATGCACATAAGATACCAGGAAGGTTTCTGACCATAAGATCATTGTGAAGTGAATGAAAAGTCTTTTGTGAAATATTGCACAGAAGCAGTACAGTATTCAAATTTTAATACTGGTTGAGAACCAGCTCTAAGAACCAACTCTGTGTGTTGCAAGGATTTGAATTAAATTACTGTCAAAGACACCTTTCCTTAAAATCAAATGTGGATGCAATAATTTGAAAATACCTATATTTAGATAAGTCTATTTTTGTCCTATTTGTTCAACTTTGATTTTGTTAAATAGAAGAAGAATATTGTTAAACAGAAGTAATTTTCTATAGAAGAATAATTTTCAAGTTTGTAGTTCCCTATAAACTGTGGACATTTAATTAAATGTTTTTATTTAATAAAATAAGTTAATGAAGTGTGTGAATTTTCTTTAGGGAGGAGTAAAGTTTGAAATTAATTTAGATGTATATGTTCCTGAGGAAGACAGCATTCAAGAAGCAGAGGTACATTGCAGTTATATTCAAAGCATTTACATTCATAATCTGAAACCATGACAGTAGCTCCATGATCTAAAGTTTCATTGTTTTGATTACCATCATCCTCTACCTTTGTTATAATGAAGCTTGACAAATAATTATTGTCAACAATAATTTGTTGACATATTGCATATATCTGACCTTCTTCAAGAGGATAATTGCTTAGAAGGAAGTTGGATGATATTTGGGCCAATCTTTCACTTGGTAAAAGATGAAGGAGCGCAGATATTTAAATTTTGTAAATTGGGCTTGCAGGGAAGTACTCATCTCAAACTTGAGTTAGTACGCAAATGACAAATTTGATTTGTAAATTGCTTTAGTACATTTCTGTTTCTTTTCACTAGTATTGTATCACAAAGCAAGAATAATGTGATGAACCAACTGTTATTTAGCAAAAGTGGAAGTGAGACTACAGACATTATGTGATTTCATTTATTGAAGTGACATTTCTGTCCGATTGACATGTAAGAGCTACCTATTAAGATTTTTATTAGTATATTAGAATTAAAAAAAAATACTTGTAACAGCAACATCAAAAATATAGTTTATTTCTAGTATGTATGTTAATAATTTATAAAGCACTGTTTTGTCATTCTGTTGTTTCACATCTCTGCAGAGCCCCTCACATCATGCAGCCTTCTGATACACAATCACAATGTGATTTTTGAGTTCTGCTGCTCCACTTTTTGTTACACAATTTTCCTGTGCATACATGAGAATGGTTGGCAAACACAGTAAAATGAGAAGCGATTAGTTACTGTCCCATATTTGTTTTCTCTTTCCAGAGTAACCTTTTGTTTTTTCAGGTACTAGATAAACTCAATGAGACTTTAACTTTTGCGGGTGGTGAGAATCTTAAGGAGAAACTGGTGGAAGTTTATGAAGATCATACAGACAGAGCTTTGGAAGAACTACTTGGATACCAAACAGGTATTTCTTGGGGAAATGCAATGCTGAGTATTAATCCTGGAAATTATATAGGAGTTAGATAAATTCAGCAACTCCAGGCTACAGCAAGTTTAACTGATGAGCTCTCTCTTTATATGACATAGTATTATAATCACATTGAAATCAGCTTCTAAAAAAAATAAATACCTTTGCCTTCTCTTTTTCTTCCCCTTAGAGTCCAATGACATAGATGATACAAAAGAAAACAGAAAACAGTGGCAAGCTGGAGCCCCTCACACACTACTGAATTTTTTAGCTGATACTGATGTCACATCTGTATGTCCCACTATGGCTGAAAATGAACTTGGTAAGAAAGTTTGTCTTTTCAGTGAAAGTAGGGAGCTGCTAAAATTCAGCCAAACTACTTACAGATATTTGCCAAAACAATTCCTTACCAGAACTTTCACATGATCTGGCAGTCTCTTAATTGGAGGAGTTTGTAATAATTGAGGTTATTGTGCATGTTAAACCATAGAATGCAGTCATCATTTTCCCTTTGTCTAATATTGCGGTCATGTTGCTGCTCTTAATATGAGCCGCTATGTGGCCTGGGTAACAGCGGCTAAAAATACCAGTCTATGCAACTAATCAACACCACTTTCTTGGGCCTAGAGTTGATGACACCCAGGAACTAGGGCAGTCAGCTGCCAATGCCATCCCAGAGTGTGGTGGAGTTCTGGTTTCCCACTTCACACACTAGTGTTGCTCCACAGTCACGAGTGCAACATGGCTGTGGTGATGCTCCCTTTGAGAAGAGGCTAATTGCTAGGCTTCTTACAGTGCCAGTGCCTGTATTCCCAGGCAGCCAGGTATCTCCAGTGACTGGTTGTTGCAAACAAGGAGCTCTTCCAGCATTCCAACGTGCTCCCAACACCCCAGATATAGAGAAATAACCTGAAGAGTTTGCATGGACAGTGAAGACAGAGCAGAATATTATCAGTATACCACTCCTTGTTCATTCTGCCTTAGATGAAAGAGCACAGGGTGCAAAAGAAGTGGGAACTTCTTTGAAGTTTTTTCAGTCTCAAGAAACCAATAAGTTTGAGAGCAAGGACTGCTCAGTGAAGCTGCACCTGTTTATTCCTGGCTTAATAAGCAGTTACTTGAGCAGTAAAACTGCTGTTAGAAATTTTTAGTGACAAATAGTCCAAACTATTTTTTCTCTACAGTATCAGTCAGATCAAACACTTACAAAAAATTCAGGGGTATTACAAAAAGGGAAAAAAAAAAACATTACCCAAAAGGAAGAAACCAGTGTCAAACTAGAAAGTCTGAATCTGACAAAAGACAGTGCCAAGCTACAGTCATCCTTTAGTGACCTGAGAACCTTGCTGTTCTTCAGCTGACCAGGCTATTCTGCCTGAAGGCATCCTGGAAAAGAGGAAGCAGTGGAAACAAACACCACCAGGGACACTCCTGAACATCTTAGCAGAAGCAGAGTTGTCTAATGATTCCTTCATCGATCTTGAAGAAGAAAAAGGTAGGAAGTTTGTTATTGTAAATTCTGCAAGTTTTTCTTTAGTGTATTATTTCTTCTATGTTGGCAGAGGGTCTGTGATGAGAACCAACATTCTGAAGCATTTAGCAAACTAGAAGAGCATGGACAGAGCAGCCATTGCTCTGTCCCGTAGCAGTGAAAGGCCTCTTTCAGGACCTTCCTGTTTTCAATAGCAGGGAAAAGAGCAAGGCCTCCTTCCTGGCTATTACCTTCATATGTAGTTCTTTTATTGGCTTGGGCAGACAGTGGTAAGCTACCACTGCCAGCCAGCTGGCAGGTACCACAAACGTGCATCTAGCACCTGCAACTGCTGATGTTGAAGAACCCCAGGTTCCAGTATAGGCTG